>NC_135870.1:13258492-13325992 GCF_031162955.1 Sander vitreus | reverse complement strand
CAAAGTTATATTAGATTGTATTGTAGCACTGAGAGAGAAACGCCAGTCAATGCTATATTGCACCCATTAAATAATGTATTTACTATTTTATATAGCTGAGGTGAAGACTGATTTACTGACATGGTTTGTAGTGAAGCAGAAAGACTGTTTTTTTATTCTTAGGAATTTTTTTTCTTTACTTGTAAATACTAAAACATACACAAATACCACGATGATGATGATGATGATGATGATGATGATGATGATGATGATGATGATGATGATGATGATGATGATGATTGAAAAGTAATTCTTGTAAAAAACCTTTACTTATTTGTTAAATTATGAAAGAAATGGTAAGACTTCCTTTACTTTATTTGTTACAACCTCAGTTCTACTCCTAGCTTTGAGTTGAGTTGAAGGTTGCAAATTGAGAAGAAGAAGCTGAGATTTTAATGTGTGCATGAAAATGATCCAGTGATTTTGTTACTATATTTATCTTATGTAATGAAATATACTGACAAATATACATCCAAGTCTTGGCACCTTGATTGCAGTTGTTGTTATTACAAAGAAATCCTCATGATGGACATATGAGTATTTAGTTTTTATTTATTTATACACATTGTATGAAATGATCCCTTATCATAAATGTATACACTGTTCTTATCTTAATTAGGCTACTGTCTGTCGCAATATCTCATTTTGTTCTTCGGTTTGATGTCTTTGAAGTAAACATGCAATGGGAACCTTAAGGAAAAAAAACACATAACAGTTATAATATAAATATACGTCCTGTACCTGTGTGGTGGCCCTCAGTTCACTGACATCAGCCAGTGGAGTACTAGAGTCTCTGTAACTGAAGAAACGCTGTGTCATTGTCTTGCAGTGTCAGTGCACACACATCATTACACTGACCACATGGGAACAGAGGACTTCAAGACTAACTCGTAAAGAAGAAATTAAAGTGGAACTATGCTGTGACTGCTATTCTCTGGTAAGTATTTAAACTTTCTGATATACACTCATAGCATTTTTTTAAACAGACAATTTTGTAGCAAACAGGTTTTATTAACTAGATGTTATTGTGATGAATGACATGTTTGCTCCCAAGCCTTATTCTTTTCACTGTGGGGATAAAAACATTTTAATAAAGTAAAGACTTATAACATGAAATGCATGGTAGGATTGGGTGTAAAATGGAGGTGTAAACCTGATAGGGGTGGGATCAGGTTACCTGCCACAACATTATCTCAGGCGCAGTGAGGCTGATACTAAACAGATAAAAGAGGAATTCATGTCTGTTTCACATTGTCTTCCTTCAGTTCTGTGCAATGCCGCTGAATGGATAGCTTCTTGCTGTGGCTCCTCAAAGAAGGACAGGGTAGCAGCAGGATGACCAAACCAGTGTAAAGATGCTCCTTGCTTGGGTGAAATGGTATCATTTTGGCATAATGATCTATGTAGGTCTGTTGGCTAAATTGTCTTGTTTTCCTCACTCTGCAGGGCAGAAAGTGTGGACAGTCTCTAGGGATGAAACAACATTCAGTCAAAATCCTCCCTAATTCCTCTGGACAGAAGAGATGCCCAAATTTCCCCTCCACCTTATTTATCTCTGAAGTGTATTCACTTGCAGCACATTGATCTGTGTTGCTCTGTACTTGTTATAATGATGACTTGTCCAAAAACTCCTTGTTGGGAAGTTGGATGATGTTTGACAGCAGACAAGTGTTGCAGTGGCTCAGAAGTAGCTTACATCTACTGTATGTACAAATCATTTATATGGTAGAAATGCAATGTGGTACAGCAAATTAATCAAATTAATTAAATACATTGTTGTTAAGATCAAGTAATATTTGTCATTAAAGTGTCCTTACCCTGTTTCTCCAGGAGAGGCCCACTTTTCTCAAATGAGACTCGCTTTTTGTGATTATCTGGCGCCATCATGTGGAAGACAAAATAACTGACATTACCTGTTGACTGAAGAGAGGCGGGTAATTAAGATATGAAATGAGAATATTTCAAAGTTTTTAATCACTATCTTAACATTAAGGAACTTTTCATTACTAAAGATGGTCAGCATTCACAACTTAGTGCACATAAAGTATAAAATAAAAAAAACATTTTCAATAATACCACCTCTTTGACATACATAAAATACTATCAGTTTTGTTATGTATCAACTATTTATAGCTACTTGTATGTGCATTAAAGTGTTTTAATAAAGATAGAATAGAATTGTCTTCGGGCAGTTAATTAAAACAACAAAATAAACACACACACACACACACACACACACACACACACACACACACACACCAACCACATTGACAGTATGAACACTCCAAGTAATAAAATACCCATCATTTCAAAAAAGCATTTCATGAAGCAAAATATTACCGTTGTCTCTAAGAATTGAGCAGCCAACTGCTTATACAGTTGCAGCGGCTGGGTACCACTCTGGACACGTTCCAAGTCCATCACAGATCTAACATAGACATAAAACACATTCGTACCTGCTGGCCAATGTGATGTTTACCTGTCTAGGGTTTGACCCCACCACTTACCTGCTGGTGTACTAGCGTCCCCTTCCTTGTGATGCTGAACAGAAAATGGATTGAGGGAAAGCATCACCTTTCTGGATTTCACCTCTAAAATCATTCTAATATCACCTACAAAAACAAACCATTATTTAGAAGGACCTTGGCAAAGTGTGTTTCTAATAATGTTTTTTTCTTCTTCTTAATAACAGAAGTGTTTAAGCGATGGACTCTTTTCTGTTTTTATTTCAAACTTTGAATCATCTTTGAAAAATAATATTGTCTTTTTTTCATTGGGAGTACAGTGATTTAAACTGTATTAAATTAAATTATTAGACAAAGTCCCTGTTAACTACATGACAAAACAGGAATTGACTATATGCTCAGAGTTTACAGTATGCTGGATGGGAGCCTTTACAACAGCAACAGGTGTTTGATGGGTGAGTTACTACAATAATTAGGCTACCACCATATGTAATATCATATCATATTTATTTAGAATAGAAGAAAGCACAAATGTATTTACATTCACATGTACAGTTGCATACAATACAATTTTACAATTACACAACAGTATAGCATACGGTGTGTGCAAGGTTAAAGTGACAATTTCAGTTTACTGTGTGGAAGGATGCAGCTGTAACAATGTACACTGGTGGTCACGTCCCTTAGTTTCTACTTCCTGTACAAATCTCTGACTGTTGTTTTCACCTGATGTGATGCAAAATAAACACTGTAAAAATGTAGAAAACATCTGTTTTGTCTCACATTTATAGTGATATATATGACACTTGGTTCAAAGATTACACAGATAATAACAACTTATTTGTATAATCTTGAATCGTTTTTTTAGCATAGGCTATTTCAGCTTTCCAAAATACAGACAATCATTAAAACATATTTCTGCTGGAATTTTGATCATAAAGAAACAAGCAATAAAAATAAGGCAACGTATTCAATTGTCTTTGTGAGCTGCTTTACTGTCACGTCAACTCATGTATTTCCTTAGTGACGGCCTGTGTCATCTGCTTTACTTCTCCACTACAGCTATAATCTAAAGTGCAACGTTGTTCTGCGTGACTGTCCCTCCGTGTTTCTGTCATCATAGCACCATGGTGGGGATGTGGTGCAACAGTGGCCTCTGGTGCTGATGGGGCATGGCCGTCATCTGTGGGGGAGGAGGGGACACTTTGGATGACACGTCGGCGGCGTGCGCCACCGGTTTGTGCCGCGCGCTCTTCTGGTGCGCCCTCAGGCCCGCCAGCTGGGAGTAGGCGCTCTGACAGACGTGACACTTGTAGGGCCGCTCGCCGGTGTGCAGGCGCACGTGGTTTCGGAGCGTGGACGACTGGCTGAAACGGCGGTTGCAGAAGCGGCAGACGAAGGGCTTGTCCAGAGTGTGGATGCGCATGTGGGAGCGCAGGTTGCTGCGGGAGTTGAAGCCGCGGTGGCAGATGACGCAGCGCATCCGACCGGCTGTGGTGGTGGAGGCGGGTGGGGAGCAAGAGGAAGGGCCGTCACAGGAGTGGGGGTCATCTGGGAGACGAAACAAAGAGGAGGGAGATGAGATTAAGTTGGTCTCAAATGGGGGTTGCTGATGTGTAGCTGTATTTTATGTTTCTAAAAAACTATCAAACATTTTGATCTAAAAATGAACCACAGTGAAATAAACTGGCTAACATGTGTTTGCCTTAATGAGACTCACTCAAGCAATGACAAACCAGACAAATAAACTGTAATGGCCCTGATATTGATCCAATGACTCACCATTCCTGCTTTTCTTTAGGTGTTCTTCATCTATTCCCGGAACTCCAGGGATTCCCAGGAATGTGTTGTGGGTGTTTCCATACCAGACAAGAAGCTCCTGGTCTGGTGGGATGGTCTGAGGAAGGAAGGAAATAGAGAAAAGGTCAGATAATCAATATGTGATTTCAATGTGCTGCTATGTGACTGCTGCAACCTGACAATGAAATTACAGAAATCATATAGCCTACTCAATTCTCCCTGTGGCCACCAGGCGGCGCTGCTCCAGAGGACATTTGTTGTCGTCAATAAAATCTCATTAAGCCACTGAAGGCCCAGTCAATGTTTACAGACCTCCAGTAGGCCTACTGCAAAGAAAGTTCATTCTCACCTCCACCGCCTTGTAGAAGATGCTGCTGCCGATCTGCACCACCTCCAGGTTTTGCTCCTGCTCATTCCGGGCGCATTTTATGTAAGTCATCCAGCTGCGTTGGTCCTCCTGGCTGGCATCGATGAAGTAGCGCACCGTGCCGTCTTCATTGAACACCTGAGCTCGCACAACAGCGAGGAAAAACGCGTCAATATTATAAGGAAGTTATAAAACACTGTCTCAAGCACAGCAGCACAGGATCTTAGGCTACTGCCCTGCAGGCTGAATGAATGACGTCAAGACTCATCAGAAACTGAAGTCTCAACTCACCTCCCACATGAGGTTGTTATTCTTGAGCAGGTCCACGTGTTCAGGGGACAGGACTCTGCCTGTGAAAGGGCCCATCTCGGTTCCTGCTTTGATCCAGGTCTTTGAGAAGATGCCCAGCCCTTCTCCAGGGACCGAGCTCTGAGCGATGATCACTTCGCTGGGCAGCACCAGGCTGGACAGCTTCTGCACCTCTACAAATATAAAGAAGAAATGTGAGCATGAAAATATATATATATATTTAAAACATGTAGATGTTAGAATTAGAGACTGAGCATCAATGTCTTCAAATGGATTTCTATAAAAATGTGCACGAGTAAAACTGCACATAAATGTAATTCCGATAAAGCAGAGTATCTGTTGTTCAGCAGGGTGAGTAGATGCCAAAACGTCCCATGAAACAGGATTGCTGGAAAAGTCCTAAAAGCAGCAAATGGACTGGATCTTATTTTAGTCACGAAATATTAAGCTACACTTTATCCTCCGTTTAATTCGATTATCTGGTTGAATTGAAAGTTTTTGTTGTGCAGAAAAAAACCCCTCGGAAAGCATTTTCATCCACACCAGAAAGGGGGAAAAGGAAGAAAGAAAACCGTGCGCTTCTTTAATGTCAAAATCAAAGATTTTTTTTTTTTTTTTTTAGGCTGCGAAAAAAGCTGAGCAGAATAGAGGTTAAATGGTCCTCTATTGCCCAGGGTCCAGCAATTTGTCATGCTTCAGATGTGATATTCATTAAAGTTTACTGGAAAAGCAACGGCTAATTCCAAATTCATTATCCTTTTAAGAACTTTGTAGCAATAAATTTGCGCTGAATGAAACGAGGAGTTGTTAAAAAGACTCAGGAATTTCTGCAACAAAAAAATGGAAAGGCGATTAGATGGTTGACATGCAATGAATAGCATTAGATTTAGCTTTCACGGTGTATTATGCGAGGAACAGCAAATCTTTTAAGGAGAGAGAAAGAGAAAAGCTCCGGAGCCCCATAGCTGCCAAGAGAGGAAAAGAGACTGTCCGGAGATTGATGAATGCGGGATAAAAACCTGGGACATCTCAAAGAAAGGAAACCTTTCTCTCCTCGAGGTTTAAGTGGAAACTTTCCCAGGTCAAGCACAAAGTTAACCAAATGAATTTAATGCCCTGCGTCTTTCAATCAGCGGCAGTTACACGCCTAACAAGCCTCTAAACGCGAGGTCTCGAAACTCTGAAAGGGTAAACGCGTTAAATGGGTCGAAATAAAAGCAGCAAAATGACGGAAAATGCTTAAAACAGCAACAAGTTAGTGAGAGAAACTTTGGGAAATAATGTATGAGACGGACAGTAAAAGTTATTTTAGTTTCTGGTGGAGTTCTTCTCGTAGTTATAGGCCCTATGTGATGGTATTATTAGGACGAAATGCCTAAATTAGTGGGGGGAAAAAAAATGTCCTCTTGGATTTCAGTGATGCACATTTGTGTGGAATTGCATAATGATCTAATAGGCCCATAAGCACATTCTTCATGAAAACATTTTCATTGAAACTGTAATCAAATCATGATTATTTTTTTTTATTCCATAAAAAATACACATTTAACTTAAATAAAACGTGTACAAAAATCTCTAAAATTAGGCAGCAAACCAGCAATGAATAACTTCCAAACATATACAACAATATGATAAAACAATCAGGATTCAAATGAAATAAAGTAGTCCCATAATAAAGCAGCATGTCAGCCTACCTCCGGCGAAGGACTGAGCCAGCACCTCGGCGGTGAAGGCGGTCTTGGGGCTGCTGCCGCTCTGGCGCTCCTCCGCCAGGTGTTCGCCCAGCACGTTCCTCCACCTGCCGTACAGGAAGCTGTGCAGGATGTCCGAGGTGATCACGTCTGACAGCGAGCGGCTCGGACACTTAAATCCAGACTTGAGAGCCAAAGCGTCGGCGGGTAGCACGGAGCCCATGTTGCAAATGAAAAAAAAAAAAAAAGAAAACCTTGAAATGATAACAGCTGCAAGTGGAGCGATAAAAAAGAAGCAGAAAAGAGTAGAGGAAGAGGTGGACACCCAGAGCTGCTCCTCAGTGCGTCCTTCTGCTCCAAACTGTCTGTGCGTAAAGCTGCCCTGCCAGGCTGCGAGGCTCTCTTTATATAGGTGGCCAGTGTGAGCCCTGTCTAATTACTTATTAATGACACACCCCTCACCGTGTGGACCTGCCCGCTGCACTGCCAAGCACCAGCAGAGACTTTCTAAACACACAGCAGAGAGAGAGAAACTTTATTTTAGTAAATCCTGCAGAGAGCTGGACTTTAAATGAATGCAACATGTTTGTGCAAAGCTGCAAATGCATGCTGACTGACTAAAATGCATAATACATGTTTAAGTATTCTAAAGATTGAAAACTTTCAGAATTAAAAGTGCTTAAAAAGCCTAAGAGGGTTGTAAAAAAAAATTAAAGCGAACAGAATGTATAGGCTGCATTCTGTAGCACATATGGATATTAATTTTACGCTGTTTAAAAGTAGGCTATTAAGAATGCAACAGGGTTTGAGAATGTAAAAAGAATAAAATAAAGAACATTTTCCGTGATGAGTTGAGTTTTTTTGGGTCATTGAGTCTGGGAGTTGCTCGCCCATTTTTTTCTCATGCATTTGGTATTCATGCGGTGGTAATATTAATTTTTTTGTAAGGAGTTAGCGCGGGAATAACAAGAATGGAAACAAACTCGACGTGTTTTTTTTTACAGCATTGTTCGCATGCAAAAAATGCAAAGCTGCTTTGACGTGGTTCACTTTTTCAAGCCCTTGTTGAGGTAAGCGGTTTAATATTCATGGCTGTTCGGAGCCCGCTCGGTATTGTGACAACGTTTAGATGAGTATATACGGTCCTTTTCTTCTCTATAGTCACAGTCCTCTGTGTTTTTTCCTCTCTTGCCTATTTTTCGGGCTTGATGGACTGGGGCTAAATGGGCAGTTTTCCTTCTTTTCCAGCAGAGAGGACATCTTTATTCCATCCCCGGCTCACAGGTTTCCTATTCAGCTCCCCTCCAAGTAATGTCAGGGCCCTGAAAAGTGCTGCAAATCAATCTTTCATGGTGTTTTGAGGACAATTTGACATCCATGCACTCCTCTTTTCACTCCAACAACTACAAGGGGATTGTCCGGAAAAATGGGCAAGTTGTGCTCTCTTTCTCTTTCGCTCTCTCTCTCTCTCTGGACGAATATGGATTATGGCAATGTAATGGGAAAGAAGAAATGGCAACTAAATACAATAGCGGAGGTTTTTTTTTTTTTTTAGCTGAGGAGATAGTGAAAAGGCAAGGTGAGTGACAGGGCACGAAAAAAGATTACTGTGAAACAGCTGCTTTTTATGAGCGGGCCCCTCCTACATTTGTCTCCTTTTCCCAGATGAAATTTCTCCTCCCTTTCAACGGGATTCTTTCTCATCTAGATTGATTTACATTTATAGCATTCATCGCACAAATCCGAGGTAAATGGTGGGGGACAGGAGGGTGGGGCCGCTTCTTTATTAAAGAGGAATTAAATGAATTGAATTGGGGTAACGCATGGATTTGATTTGCTTATTTATGCATTAACCTATGGCATTATGTGGAGCTGGTAAAGCCGCGGGCATGTCAGCAATAGCAAATCATCCTGCTTAGCTGTTTCATTGTAAACCAATTTAAGCTTTTATTCTGTCCATTTAAAGCTTATCAATTTAATGTGGATGATTGACAATTATTGCACAAAGAACGCGGTAATTGTTTTATTTCAAAGAGCTGGTGGGAAACCTATCAAAGAAAGGCATTTGTTTGTGGAGAAATAGCAGAGTTAACGCTTATCAGGAGAGAATATAACGTGGAGAAAATAGACTCGGTGATGCAAAAATAATACATGTGAACGTCTAAACTTTAATGACAAAATAACCGAAAGTAAAACACAAATTATAAAATAGAATAAAATGATTAGATTTTGCTTGAAAAGTTGCATTTTTGTATGTATGTATGCACCTTAGAAAATAACAATCTATCCGAAAAAAAGGTGAGTTATAATCCCCATTAAAACACACGTGGCTAAAAAATATTCCTAGTCACATTATGATTCAGCGACTCACACTCTTAGCTTTCTGCAGGGAAAACACACACACTTCTGCAAACTGCTGTCGTCCAACCAGCTGGGAGGAAAGAGTGCAGAGTCTCCGGGGATCCTCCGCAGGGTCATTAAAACCAGATTAAGGTAGCTGTCACAGTGTGGAGGAGACTGAAGATCGGCTCATCTGTTGCAAAGGTGAGAGAGGTGCTGGAAGTCCCTCCTCCCCCCTAAAAAGCTTTTCTCCCCCTCTCTTGTTGGACAGGACAGGGGCGGGGGGGGGTCAGGACACCTGCCTGTTGTGGAGGAGCTGTGTACCTCAATTAACACAGCAAGGGAAATCGGTTTTAAATTGTTTAGCCTCAAATATTAAATTGGAAAAGTGGATTTATTCTCAACAATTAAAAAACTTTACTCAATTAAATGCAAAACACCACTCTCCACATACATTTGATTAATTCTATTTCTCCAGTGTTGGAAAGTAGCCAGCACTGATTCAAGTACAATTTTGAGCCACTTCGGTAATTCCATTGTATGTTTATCTTCCACTCCACCACATTTGTCTTACAGCTTCAGTTGCTTTGCCAATTGAAATTATAAATACAAAATATAACCAGCTAATAAATTATGTTTTAATGTTATAGATTACAATTAGCTCCCCCTTTACCAGCTGCAACATTAGTGTTACTTACACATTAGTGCATAAATACCTATAATCCAATAATATATTATTTTAAAATGGGCCATGAGTACTTTTACTAAATATATTTTAATGCTAATACTTTTGTATTTTTATTTAAGTAAACATTTGAATGCATGACTCTTACTTATACGTATTGCTATTTTTACTAAAATATCTGAATTCTTCTTCCACCACTGCTCTTTTACAGACAATCCAAACAGATCAATAAGGCTCAATGAGAGAACCGTTCATGAGTAGTTATTTAAGAGTGATGCATGAGCCTCAGTGCTGGGAGAAAACGTAGAAATACCACAAGGTGATAAATGTATTTAAAGTAGTCATTGTGCATGGGCTCCTTCCATCAAGTTATGTTATTGTATCTTCATGCAACATATTTTATAAGTTGATAATATATTTTAAGGTAACATTTCAAAGTAACTAGTAGCTGACAAAAAAATGTAGACTAAAAATGTGCAATATTTTCCTCAGATTTGCAGTAAGTACAAGCATAAAGTAGCAGAAAATGCAAATACTTAAGTACAGTAAAACTTTCTACCACTGAACACAACAGTTTAAATAATAATTCCAAATAAACAATTCCTTGCAACAACTTCTATCAGTGTATATGTTTGGTAAATTTTGAAGTCAGATTGTTGTGATATAACATTTAATTGCATTATATTATGTAGCCAATAGTCAAGTCTAAGTAGCACAAAGTATTTTGTCACTTTCCCCTTAAATAAATGAAACACTGAGCATACTGTATCATAGTCTAAATGCCTGTTTATGCATAAAAGGAGAAAAGGTGCTCAATAATTGTCTGTATTAATAAAAAAAATCGTGCCTCTCAACCGGTCTTTGAATGATCCTGGAACTAAATCAGACGGTGACAAAAGACCCCCAGGTCAGAAGTGTCCTCGGGGAGGCAGTGTTGAAAAAAGAAAAAGAAGAGGATCAAAATCAAGGGCTGGATTTGGAAACAGCTGCACCACATCAATGCAGTGGACGGTATGGGGCCGTGCAGGGTCCACTGTGGCAGGAGTCTCCCTGCTGAGTGCAAAGATGTGCAGTGACAAAGCTGGAGGGGGTGAAGAAGGACAAGACAGGAGAGCTGAGGGATGGCATGCTGCTGCAAGGATGGAAATCTTACATGGATTGTTGTAGGGAACAATGAGACAGTGTAGGAAATCTGCTACTATTGAGCAAGGCAAAGATTGAAATTTGTCATGAAACTGTATTCTGACAAACGAACCCAATTCTGTAGTGGCCAAAACATGAAACACCAGTCTGTTTGAATAATAAAAAAATAAAAAAAAGGAGTCAACTTTGAATTGTCATCACACTGGAAACCTCACCTGATTGAGTATGTATGACATTGTATCAGGCTGTAGAGAAACAGGACCAGATATGGATGCTGATACCAGACCGGTGTTATATTAAAGATTGCGCTCATATACCAAAATCTCCCATAAAATCAGGTGTTAAGAGAAAATGTCATTTGGGGCAAGTTGACAGTTACTATTTTTTTTCCTTTCACTACACACAGCACAATTTCAACACTTTTCTTAGTCAGAATATTGTAAGTGGCTGATTAAAATGTAATTTTCCCCTTAAAATAAACCAGGAACAATTACTGCATGTGCTATTGCTTTAAAATAACTGATTGCAAAGTGTAGCTGTGGAAAAGTGCTGCAGTTAACATTAAGAACTTACGATAGTTTATATCAACCACAAGAGAGGCTTGCGGAAAATTTATTTGAATGGGAGAACCGGCAAACGACTAGAAAATATAGATGTTCTGCTTATAAAACATGAAAACATACAGTAGACTTATATATCCTCTATGTATCATCGCAAGGTTTATCAGAATATTTAACACCAAGTATCAGAATACAGCAAAGGACATACAAAAGGTTTATAATGTCATGAAACAGAAAATCAGCTTAACAGTACACAACAAAGGTAGTCTGAATGTTTTTAATACATGGTTAACTGTACACAAGGAAAAAAAAAAAAAAACAAACACCATAATTAGACATTTTGAAATTATATCCCTTTTCATTAAGAAATGAAGTTAATACCAGAATCATGTTTTCCATAATGATGCATCATTTATACCATTTATATTAGATCACACAAAGAAATAAAAAATGAATTAAAAAGTTATTAGCATGGACTGAGTCCAACGCCCCACTGAGTCCACAGCGAGGGCTCAGTGGGGCGTTGGTGAACTGGGAGGTACCAAATAAGAGTTTTTTTTTATCATAATACTTAAAACATAAAAATACTATATTAATTATTACACAGGTAGAAGTACAGAGGCTTAGCAGTCTTGAATAGTTCAGGTACAGAACATACAAAAATCTACCACTTATTTTTCTTCATAATAAGATGCAACATCAAATTTCAAATTACACAATTACAATCTTTGAACATTTTCAGTATGAAAACAGAACAGAAAAAGAGGGACAACTTTCCTGCAACACTGATCACAGGAAAAAATATTTTTTTATATAAGTATATATATATGAAACATATATATTTTAAATTAACAGTCAAATATATGAGCATATATACAGATTTACAAGGTAGCAAAGGCAAAAAAGCTATTTGCAACATCCCCCTAAATCCTATCATACCAGATAATTATAATAAATTATCCATGACATTTCCATTTAAAAAAAAAACAAAACAAAAAAAAAAACATCTTAAAACTACAAGTTAAAAGTCTGTCAAAATATTAGAGAATCCATCTTTGTTTCAAAAGTGAAATAAGATATTGCACCTAAACCAGAGTACAATAAAATGACAATGAAAAACAGCATACAATGCACAACAGGGATTCAATTAGAACTATTGCCACTGGCTGACATTAATCCATGTTTTTAAACTTGTAACAAAAATACATTTCCTGTAACAAAACATCACAGTTTCATTTCACTGAATTATGTAAAAGAAAACATTTTAACACACCCTTTTAAACATCTTATGACATCGGACAAATGGTATTCAAGACTGCTAAGCACATAATCATGGTTTCATTTCAACATAACTAGAAAAAATAGATCATATTGCCTTTTGAAATGTTACAACTCTTGGGTTCATTTTGGCGGTACAATCTGAGTCAAAGACAGGAAAACATAGAAAAACAAGCAGCTCTCTCAAGTCCAAAAAGGGATCCCCGATACTGTCTATCCAAAATAACAGTGTACACAAGCATTTAGTAACAAATAACTGTTCCTGATTTTTTAGAAATATTACTTTATCATATAAGTCATTCTACAGCTAGTGTTTCTCACTAAGAAAAAAAGTCTTCAAGGCGTTGCAAATCTAGAACCCCCTCTGTTAAAAAAGGGTTGTTTTCATCCTCAGTGATTCAAGTCTTTCACCTGGGCGTCTTCTCTTAATGATCCTGGAGAATAAAACCAGTTTGTCACCATTTCTCACAATATCTCCCACATCACAGCTGATTCATTCCACTGACATTTGTTTGGAGTTTAAAAGGAAAAGTCTGGTGATATTTTCACATTTTCATATGGTCAACAAATCCAATAAGTAAGTGTGCCATAGAGCTCCAATGTTGCCCAAAAACTATTAAAGACACATCAATGAGCCACACTTAGGGACTTACGGATTCTGTGAAAAGCAGCAAATCCGGACCTAGCAAATGTTTGGCACTTTTGTTTGAAAATTACTTTGATTAAGTGATTATCAAAAGTAGTTGCCGATTCATTTTCTGTCGATCAACTAACCCGTTGCATCTCTACTCGTTTATCTTCAGCAGGAACCAATGGTCTTAGAGCGGAGAGCCAAAGTCAGAAAGTACTGAGAAACAGACTAACATTATTTGGTCTTTCATGGGATTTGCTGACAAAAAGAAAAAATACCAGCCTTACCTTGATTGATCTGTACTGTGAACAAAGCTGTGTAAACATTGAGGCAGTTGGTTCTCACCTGAAGGCCCGGGGCTTGTGTCTGCTGTGCGCCCTGGTTGAAGTAGGCCATTGGCTGTCTGTAGAAGTCAACCCAGGCGTTGTAGTCAGGATTAGAGGTCTGCTGAGATGCAGGGCCAGCTGTCTGGCCTGAAGAAGAGGGGAGGAAAAAAAACAACAAAAAACAGTAAATAACAGTACAGCAGGAATCAAGAACATGAAGTCACATCTGTATCTTTGAGTTTAAACTTCAAATCAGTTTGTTTTTATAATAAAATACTTCCACAAATACTCACCCCAAGCTTTGTTGTATTCAGGAGCAGTGCTCTGAGCTTGGTTTTGCTGACCTGAAAACAAACAGAAGAGTTTCAATTTTGTCATTTTTACAATACAAATCTTAAATACAGCTTTTCCCTTCTGACTTTTCTTAAACTGTTTTAGTGACCAGGGTTTTACACGAAAGCAGGATTTATGCTCATAATCTTTCCAACATGGTAAATAAATCCATGATTTCATCAGGCTTGTGTGAACAAACAATGAAATCTACATACAAAGAATTAAATTCAAACTTCTATGGAACACGATTGTAGAATAAAGTGGACATTAAAACAAAATATGTCTCTTACCTAGCTTTTTATAATACTGCTCCCAGTCCATCTGGCCCGTCTGGGATCCATTGTGACCTGAAACCAGACACAGATAACACCACTAGAGTTACAGAGAGTGGGCTTTGCTTTTCCTATTTTTGCTCTCATCCGTTTCCTAATGATTTCCATCGACAGCCAATTTAAAATCTGTCCGTATAGGAAAGAGGTGGTTACCCACAGGGAGTGTGACCATCTCACCCCAGCCCGCTGAAGACTTTGAATACACTGCAGCACCACAAAACTCCCTGGCCGTGCTTACAGAGCCAAATTTATGTGCAACAAAATTAATTTTGTTTACATATTTTTTGTTCTCTCATCGACCAAAATTATCTTGCTGGGAAAGGATCAGATTTCTTAATTTTTTTTGCATTTTTATATTACAATCTAGTTATGTAGCTTTAGCAGCTACAAGAGTTCATGCTACTTACTGTGGTCCTGTTGGCCTTGAGGCTGCCATATTTGAAAAGTTGTGCCCCATCCTCCTGGCATGAACGTCTGAGCCCCACTTATGCAAAATAAACAAACAATTCAATGTGAGCAATAAACTTGACAATTAGTGTCTACTGAAGACACTGTATTACACTTTATCAGTATGTGTTTGACTTGTAATACATAAAAATGTGACATGAGGCTTACTGTTGAGGAGGAGTGGTTGGTCCTTGGTTGTAGGGATTCATACCGAAGCTGCTGTTGCCCCCTATTCCTGGGCCCTAGAGCAGAGAAAGAGAAGAGGAGGCGAGTGAGAGACCACACTTGTGTTTAAAAGGGAGCCAACAGGCAAGGTCAGAGGGCAGGGCCAGGCGCTGATGCACTCCATTAAGTCCATTTGATGGATTCTTTATGTTTAACCTCTGGTGACATCCTGCTGGCCACCAGGACTACAGAAGCCCAGCAGCTCTCCACATTGACATGTGCACTCATGAATATCAGGCCAGACAATAGTGTTTTGGGACCGAGCCAGACCACCTACCCCAATTCTCTCATCGATCAGCTGGCGGGCCTTTTCCAACTGCTGTGGGGTGCCTCGGATGGAGAAGATGCGCACGTTGGGGTCCGTGTTGGGCGGTGGGTTTCTCTGTAGCTCCACATGGGCACGAGACTGCTCTTTGATGTTCTTGATGGTTTCTCCACCTGGAAAAGAAGCAAGAAATAAGGAATATTTAAATAGGGCTGCAACAAATTTTTATTTTTATTGATTCAGCTGCAGACTATTTTCTCGGTCTAAGATGTATGAAAATACAGAAAAGTTATCCAAGAGCCCAAGGTGACGTCCTCAAATTTTTTGTCTTGACTGACCAACTATCCAAAACTTTGGTCAACTATGACAAAAGACGCAGTACAACAACAAATCCTCACATTTAAGAATCAGGAACTGGTGAAAATGGCAAATTTTCTTCCAATCGACTTTTGCGTGGGATTTCCCCCTTCCTGGTCTATATATCCCTGCCTCTGCTGAATTATCTTTAGCCCCGGTGTGGACAAAATGTTGAAGTTATTAAAGCTATATGGGTTTTTTTTTTTGACAATGCCACGAGGACAGGAGACACGCCCCGTTCGTAGACAAAGGAGACCTTGCAGGTTCTCTGCTGTCCGCAGACGTAGGAAAGTTGTCCAATGCAGACTTTCTGTAACCATACAAATGTCTCGAGTTGTCCGAAGACGTGAAAGTCATTGTCTGATTTTTTCCCCCATCCATCCCATATGATATGAATGCAGCATTAAGCCAGACTTCCTTTCACTGGAATCACACAGACTCACTTATAGTGCTACCTTATCAAGACTCTGGCTTGTGTCTCACCACATATCTACCAGTCTGTGGTAACATCCATGCAAATCAGGAAACAAAAGGAGACATCTCCTGCACACCTCCCCCTCTGCTGCATCACATGCCAGCTTCCCGACGTGTGGGGAGAGCAATTACACCAGCAGGGAAAAATTAAACATCGCTAGCAGGAGAAAAGGGCCAAAATTGAAGCGTATCCTCCTTTTGGGATATCGTTTGTCTCTTTTACCCTTTTCATTCTTGACTCTGTGTTGTCCTCTGTGATGAGAGGAGGGAGTAAACGGGGGGCATATAGATGCCACCCCCCTCCACAATACCCATCTGAACGAAAAAGGCTGAGGGTGCTTCCCGGGGGGACACCAGGGCTGTCCCAACATCAATTACACATTTGTTCACTTGTGGCTGACACTCGAATGACCCTGGCTGACCTCCGAATGAAAACGCTCATCAAAAACCTCTCCTCCTCCCGTAGCCTATTCCTTGCTGCCAACAGACTGCACATGGGCCATTAACCCATTGTCAACCAAATGAAACTTCTGCCTTAATGAAGCCATTATGAGCTCTTCTAGTCAGACAGCAGAGAGCAATGAAGACCCTGACTATTCATTTCATGGACTGGGCTGTAGTGAGGGCAGATAATACGGGCCTTATTAATGAGACTGGTTTAGTGAGCTGGAGAAAAGGAGGGGATACAAAAGTGCAACTGGTGACTCCATTCAAGTCAAAGCCAATGGACTGGTTAGCTGCTGGTGGGGAAGAAACTCTCAGGCCTCAAGGGAAAACAACATTACCAGAATGTGTAACTCATGAATGTACCAATATGACATCAGCTTTACATCAGAATAGGGGTGTGCAGTAGTGGTTGAAATCATTGTTGAAGAGTATTTTTCATAATATCAATATATATCAGTAAAGACATGTTAAGTACCCTCGACCGTGAGAGAATTAGGTTTGACCTCAAGGATAAATTTGGTTCCCCTCCATTGTTTTTTTTAGATAAACTCAAATAACTCTATAGCAGATGGACCTAAAGAAAAAGTCTAGTTTGTATACATTTCACTGTGTTAATAAGGTGCTCTTATAAGCTCGCTCTGCCTTGTACCCTTTTGATTAATCGTCAATCCACCCATCTATCCACTTATCCTTTAGAGGGTTGCAGGGGGCTGGAGCAAATCCCAGCTGTCATTGGGCGAGGGGCGGGGTACACCCTGGACAGGTCGCCAGTCAATCATAGGGCTGACACAGGAAGGAAAACCATTCATGCTCACATTTACACCTACGGGCGGTTATTAGTCACCAATCTACTTAACCTGCATGTTTCTAAAAACTGTTGGAGCAAAACCAAAGAAAAGCCACGCATGCACAGAGAAAAACTTCACAATTCAGGGTTCCATCTGTTGCCCAAGTACACTTCAACATTTGGACAGGAGGAGTTGGGGATTGAACTACCAACCCAACATTTAATTTTGTCCCAACTTGCAGTATATTCTCTTTGCATGTCAGTTTATGTTTAACATTGCAAGATCATTTAGTCACTTAGCTCCAATTTTTCAGTAGTAATGGAAGAAAGAAAATGTACCCATCTAAAGGGATAGATCAGTACAGATATGTGAGAAATCAAGTTTAGCTAATGTTACAGCTAAGACAATTTTTTTTAAGTCATCAAGGGTATAGTGTAGAAGTTCATTCTTGACCTTAGAAGCAGTAGTTTGACAAAGAAATCTATGTTCCAAACTACTACTACTGCACTCTACTATCCACTTTTTCCAGAGCTTTCAAGAACATTTCAACTTTCAACTGAGCAAACTCCATCCACTGTGAGATGTGACCTAAAGCCCTGGAAAACCTAGTAAGTGAACCTTTGAGTTTACTCACATATTTTTAGGTCAAAATTCATGTGTGAAGTTAAAGGATGCTTGTCACGGCTCTTGCACTGGTGGGTGGCTTGATTCATCAAGCTGTGTGTGTCTGTGTGTGTGTGTGTGTGTGTAGGGGGTCAAAACAGAGGGGCAATGGGCTGCATATGGCATCGTAAAGATATTAATCACCGCACCCTTTAAGGGACGGCTGACAGCACCCAGACCCACCGCCATCTCCACCATATTCGCCCACTTCATATGCTAATGCACAGAAAGGGGACGCAACGCCCAGGTTTATTTGTTTCCCTCGCACCACTACATGCACAAAAGACACTTGACATTTCTATTGCCATGTTTTTATCTTAGGTAAAGAGGCCCACTCCGAACCCACCCACAATTGCGCGCACACACACACACTCTTTCCAATGCAATGGTCAATGACTTTTAAATAGCTGGCAATAGAGTGGGCATGAATAGCCAATAAGCTAATTCCTCCTATTCATTCCCTCGCTGCACTCTATTGGGCTGAAAGACCCTCATTAGATGCCAGGCAGCCTTCCACATGATTGAGGGCTGTTATTATGCACCTTTAACAATTAATGTCACATTACACGCATTATCCCCGTCATTAAGCCCTTAGTGAAGCCAATGAATGCCACTTGTGCTGTATACATGAGCCCTGGAGAGAGAATAGAAGGGTGGTCAGTCACCCCCTTCTTCTCATCAGTTTCACGCAGCGGCAGAACACCAAACAGCATTCAGTTATTAAAAGGGAAAAGGCAATCTGGTGAGTGGGATATACTCTTATGAAGACTGTTCATATTCTCTTTGTAATATTTTTCTTAGACTTTCTTTCTTGTGCAGGCGCACACCACTTCCCGGCAACTTTTAAGTGAGCAAAAAAGCCTTAGCTATACATACAAAGCACAAACAAAACCGTTCAGTAAAGTGCTTATAGCAACATGTGTTTAAATCAACTAATAAAAACATGTTGCTTACCTTTGCCAATCACTAGTCCACACTTGTCAGCAGGTACTGCATATGTCACCTCCTGCAGACCTCCAGAGCCTCCCATGTTAGACTCACTTCGCCCTCGACGTCCCATCACACCTCCTCCAAACCCATCTCGCTCCTACAGGAAGGGAACCAGGGCTTTTTAAAAACAGTTTTCTGGAAAGGTTTAAGGCTCCCTAAATTGCTTCCAATTCAGACATTTTCATTTAACCATGGCACTTTCCTTTGAATCCATAAAAAAAAAAACATATATATATATACATATACATATACATATATATATATATATATACATATATCATATACATATATATATATATATATATATATATATATATATATATATATAATAATTTCCAAATAAAAACTAATTAAGTGGAGTGATTAAGGGACAAAGCAGAAACACAAACCTGAGCAGTTTGAACCAGTTCATTGATGAGGTGGACCGCATGGTGGCAGTGGTCGGGCTGACCCATCACCTGGGCAACCCTGTCAGGACTGACTCCATCATCTGGACGACAAATACAAGGGACACAAAAGGTCTTTAACGGCTCTAAGATATCATACATTTTTACAGTACTTTTGAGTGCTTTAAATACAAGTCATTAAGTAAAGGAGCAAAAGGCTGGTGATATTTCTATAGTTGCTTGCAGGTTTGGATTTTACAGCTCGAAAGAGTTGTGAATTAGGAAAAAATTTGAAGGAAAAAACGCTGAATTGAATTATTGGACTGGAATAAATATCTGTCCAATGAATTCTGATGATTGTAAAGCTGCCTGGAGCTCAATCACTCAACATTTTATATCAGCCTTCAAGTACTCAGATTGCCACCAAGACAGACGAGGCAAGGTCAAACTTGTTTCTATTCCCAAACAAACGACACATCTGTTTTTTGTGCACGATACATGCTGTTGCGTTTCACGATTAACAGGATAACCAGCTTTAGCGATTACACATTTCTACTTTACTTAATTGCTTACATTAGGTTGTGTTTTATCTTCTTACCTTGTTTAAACTGGATCCTGACCCCTGCATCATTCTGAATCTTCTTGATCATCTCTCCGTTCCTGCCGATGATGATGCCGACAGCAAATCTGGGCACAACCACCTGGACGACGACAGACAGAAGAGTTCAGAAAAGATTACAAATATTCTTTTATGTAGATTAATAAAATTACATTATCTTAAATGTACAGCATTTAAAAAGCAGGGGGAAAAAAATGACTTACATCCAGACTGCTTCCCCCCATTTTGGATCCAAAGTCTGCCCTTCCAACCCTGAAGTCTCCTTGGTCCTTGTCCCGGATGAGCTTAACCACAAGTTCACGGGCTTGCTTTAAAGTAGATTGAAAGTCACATCAAAATATTTATTTAAAAGAAGCATTTTAACAAAAGAATGTGAAGCATAACAAATGTCTAGCTGAAATTCTCAAAAAAAACAAACAAGGTTTCCAAATGTTTGAGTGGAACACTGAAGGCATAAAATGTGTAAAATTGAGTGTAAACTGGAAAGCTAGCTGTACACTCTGAGCTCCTCTTAGACCGACCTGCACTTTGTGGGGATCCCCAGTGATTCTCAGGGGCTTGTCTGCCCCAGTGGGCATGGGGTCATCCTGAATCATGATCATCTGCACTCCTGTTCTCTCCTGCAGGGGTATAATCAGACAGAGGCAGAAAACACACACCAAAGAGTTAACTGGGGCCCAAAAAACTATTCACTCTATTCTGCAACATCTCAAAGAACAGGTTTTATTTTTGATGTAATCTTCGCCACCTAGACCAGAAGGTGAATACCTATGGAGGATGTGAAATTATGTTAAATCTTAGTGTGTGGGGTGAGGAGCCAACTAAAGGTGTACAAAGCCGCAACTGGGCAGATACAGGTATATTTTATAGAATTGTACTGTTTGGTCCACCTCAGCCGAGGGAAATAAACCTGTTATATCTCATCTCTTATTAGAGCACGACACAAAACATTTAAACATTCTCGTAGCAGCTTCTCATTTTCGGATCAGGCTTAAAAAGACGTGATCTTGATATCCCTAGAGCTCACCCCTGCAAACACAGACACAGTAAGTAGACCATAAATTACACCAAAACCATATTTTCTGATCTTCTTATCTGACTCCCTGATTTATTCAAATACAGATAAAAGAACCGGGTCCTTACTACTTTGTAGCTGGTTCCAATTCAGAACAAGGTTTCATCAGCTGACAATTGTAGAGCTGTGTATAGCGCAGTCTGCATGTCAACAATGATGGTGCATCAAATGTTTAACAGAAAGAATAAGGGCAGACTAGAAAAGTACGGTTGTCAAATGCACAATTTTACTGTAACTGCTATACATTCAGTGCGGTCTACTACCAGACCTGCAGTTGTTTGATGGTCTCTCCTCCTTTGCCGATGACAAGGCCGACTTTGTTGGCGGGGATAAGAATCTGTTGGATTGAACTGTTGCCATCCATGTCACCGTGGAAGCCTGGACCATACCGACACTGCTCCACAATCTCACTTAACAGCCTCTTGGCCTGACTGTGGAGGTGGAGCAAGAAATACATTTGTCACCACAGTTACAGACTATAAACAAAAACACTTGTGTCAGTTTCCTTTGTCAAATTTGAAAGAGGTGTTCAGGTGATTCAGTGAATGATTAGGGGAGATGTGAAAAGAGATTTGAGTTCATGCCCTCCGTGTCACAACAATAGGGCACACTTTCAGTAAATCTGTCAAAGTTGAAAGGTGAGACTTACTCAATGTTCTCTGGGCTCCCAGTCAGTGTGCAGGGCCTGTCCAACATGCCTCCACTTTCTGTAACAAAATAAAAATATACTACAGATTTAGATACACAAGAATATGTAGTCAACAGTATACTTAAATGCTTTAACACACAAACTTGATGTGAGTGATGTTATCTTGGCTGTTGGTATCAAAAGGGGAAAATATAAGGAGGTTTTATGCACCCAGTAGAACCCCATAGTAGGGGGATGTTTGTTTTACTTTTATTTAGACGGGTAATATCATTGACACATGCAGTATAATTCTCAAGAGAGACTTGTCATGTCATGAAATTTCAAAAGTGGGAATAGTAAAAAGTATGAAAGTCTTTGTGATAATTTACTATTGCCAAACATGCCTGCACATTCAGAGAAATACAATCAGTCTTTAAAAAGGCCCCGGATTCTACTGCCAATTTCAGTTTGTGGTTAATGCCTCATTAAAACATGTTTCTGGCCTCTAAGGAGACAATGGATTTCTTTAAAATTCACACTTAAAATCAAGCAGAAACAGAGGGCTTAGATCATGTGTTTAGTTAGAATTTACCTGAAGCAATCTGGATCTTACAACCTGATTCCATCTGAATTCTTGAGATCTGCTCTCCTCCTTTTCCAATGACTACAGAAGAGGGGGAGAGAAAAGGCCAGTTTTTAAGCCTTTTTGAATTTAGACAGGGGCCTTAAGCAGTGACCCAAAAACTGAGTAGAATGTCAATACTGATGATTACATGTTAAACATGAATACAGACTATAATAAACTGAAGGGCTACTTACTGAATCCCACCATCTTATCAGGCACTTTGAAGTCTTCTGTAGCAAGAGCCCTAGGAGAGATTAGGACATGATCAATAACTCTGGCTGATCAATGGAAATAAAAGCAAGAAACATCTAAAAATAACTTTTCTCTAAACCAACTTGTGCACTAGGGCTGCAACTAATGGTTAGATTAATTATTTCATGTAGCGTTTGTCTATAAAATGTCAGTAATATTTAAAAATGAGCCCAGGTTGAGTTATTCAGATTGCTTTTTTATGTTGAAATCTAAAACCGAGAGATATTGAGTTTACTATCATTTAAGAAGACAAAAACCAGCAAATATCCACATTCCCTTTAACAGATCAAAATTGTTGCCTATTTACCGTTCATTAACTTATTGACTTACAATTTCAGCTCTAGAAAATTTGACAAATATTTAAGCAAAAATGCCAAACATTTGCTGGTTCCAGCTTCTCAAGTGTTTTTTTGATGATTTTTATCATAGTAAAATATTTTCATTTGGGACTGTTGGATGGACAAAGTAAGTGATTTGAATGTCAACTTGTACTCTGTTGCACTATACACTATAATCGTTTTTTAAAAGATAAGATGGGTTTTTTTTAACATTTATTCTGACATTTCATAGATATACATTTTGATGTCTGATCAAGGAAATAGTCTGCAAATGAAAAGCAAGTTAATTGCAAAAAATTAGGCTGTTAGGTAAAATACAGAATACGTGATCTCAAAAGTACTTAACTGAGGCACAGAGTAAATACTAGGAATACATCCAAGTGCATTAAAATGAACAGAAACTGAAATGAGTTTGCTCTGCTCACCTTTGATGTACCATTGCACCAAGGTGGTTCCCTACTGAGAAAAGTGAGAGGAAAGCAAATGAATTAACATGTGAGAAATGATCTGAGATCATGATTTAAAAAATATTTGAAATATCTGTGAAAGTGACGAAGCAGCAAAAATGAAAAACAATGAGTGGGCTGAAGGGGACAGGAGCAGATGGATATGGTCCTGCCAATCCTTTGTGTTCGTGTCTGACCCACAGCGGGGGGCTTTCACCAGCATGGTAATCAGGCTGGTGAGTGTTTGAGTGAGTGTTTCAATCAGAGCCGTTCAGAAAAGAGAGGCAGCAGCCAGGTCAGTGGCTGCTGGTCCCGAATTGGATTTTGACAGGTAGCACCAAGCAAGGGTCCTGCAGGGTCAGTGGAGGATGTGGTGCCACGGACACCCGAGTTAATATCTAGCAACTTGAAATCAATTTTATGGTCGTTTGAACTGATTTCACTTCTTCTGGAAATGCACCAGGGTTAACGCTTAAGAATGGTACAACTATGAATATAAAACAGGAGGTGTACAACATTCATACAGGGACAAGACCCTAAAATAAAATGGGAATGCCTCGAGTCCATTTGTATACTTGTACATTTGATAACTAAATGCTGAGAGCTAACTGCAGCACTACAACATTCTGTTATTTCCCCTATATTCCGGGACAACCTTGAAAAGAGAAAAACTGAGGACAAATTGTTGCAAACAACAGTGCATCAACAAACCTAAACCAGAATGGCATATAATTTATCTAGCCATGCATTCCGGGCTGAACTATCATACAAACAACTGTGACAAGATAAGAGGAGGACAGGATAAATGACTAGTGTTTCCACTTTATGGATATGAAATGGATCAAATCTTTATGTGTGACACTTTTTTCACTACACTGCAGTATCAGATACTTTTACTTATTACTCCATACAAACACAAAAACACAAAACCATGGCTGTCAATTCAGATTGCATTTGTTGTGGTTTATTATCCCTCACTAAAAGGTAAAGTTAAGCTTAAAAAGGTGCCTTGTGGAGTCGCTGACCACTAGTAACGCTATTGATCAATGTTTTAATGCGTTTATTTTTTATCTCAGGTAGGTACACGAGGATGCACATGCATACAGACAAGCAAGTGGGCGACACATTTTTGCCAATGGTTTCATACTTCCAGATCCAGATATTCCTGATCTACAGATAGGGGTAATGCACAAACAAACAGCAATGCACCTGCAAAGGCAGGAAAGAGGACTGCTAGCAAGTAAATGAATCTAAACTTTGCAAATTTAGAAAAAAAGAACACAGCTTTGCAAATATTTTATGAGCAAATAAATGCACACAGCACTTTCTTTGGCGAGTTAACACTGAATTTAAACAAACTTTTACAAAAGATAATCCACATACTACTTAAGTCAAACTGCATTATTATTTAAAGGGACAAACACGTTTATTATATGGGGAAGACTAGCTGTTTGGCATACTTTTCCCACTCTTGTACAATCCTCAAACTGATTTGTTATTTAATTTAGTTCATAGGTATGATTGCAAGTAGGAAAGTTTTCTTAGAACAAAAAATTTTTTTTTACCAGCAACACGGTGACAGTCCTCACTGAAGAAATGTTTTCATAAGCCAAATATTTGTAATTATTGTTATGTTGTATATTTTATGCACATTTTACTAATTTTATTGACTTTACTCAAAATCGTGAGAAATTTGTGAGAATGTATGAAAAGGTCAATAAATTATGAGATGAGCCACGTTCAGACCATTGGCCATTAAAAGTTGAGGCCGGCTCAACTTTTGCCAGCTATGACTACTGTAAAAAGAATGATAAACTACTGTGCAGTGTTTTGGCATCTGATAATCCTTCCAGAGTCGTTTTCAGTCTAAATGTCCGTTATTGTCTAGTAATATCATTTTACTGTTTGGGCTTACATGAATAAATTAACACGACGACACGTGCAAAAAACAAATGTATGGTCTGTCAAGTGGTCGCCAAAAGGAATTTCCTTCTTCATAAAATATTGTATCAAATACAAAGGTTACTTAGTAGATACCTCTTAATGCCTCCAAGTTTCTATTAAGCTTTTCCCCTCATTGTACTCGGCCACACAATGTGCCAGTGGGGGCCTCAATTTAGGTTAGGCCTGTGTGTAATATTTGTATGAAATACTTGAAAATAGTTATGATTAATAACCCAATTATATCATATATAGTATGGTTAATCCTAGTATGGTTACATGTGCAAGACATTTTCACAACTTTATAGTAGCTTGGTTCAAGACCTCCGTTTCAATGGCTGCATGTCAGATTTCTGTTCTGAATGAAATAGGTGTGGTTTTGTGCTCAGCGTGCTGTTTCCACAACCAATCAGAATTTTGTAGGCAAGATTAAGAAAGGGTTGTCATCTTCATCTGCCAGAGCCAGAAAAATAGCTGTGATTATGACCAAGTGAGGCTGAGATTGACCAAGGGTGTTTCTCAATCTCAAGAATGCAAAGAACGGACTTGTGTTCTTGGGGAGAACGTTCTTGCCGGTTGTTCTTGGAAGAATGAACCCGCAAGTTCACAAGCACAGAAAACGCCGTTAACAGTTTGAGACGATGCCTTCTTGCTGTTATTGCTCAACACCCCCAGCACAGAGGCTACCTGCAAGGCTCCAAAATAACAGCTAGAAATAAAAACCACTTTGTATTAAAACAAGAAAACCTCATAATGTTACAACTATTGCAATAATATTGAAAAATAAAACTAATTGAGCTTTAATTTTATTGTTTAGCTCAAACACCCCTTACTTATTCAAAAGAGTGGAACGCGATCCCTACTATTATTAGTGTATAAGTTTAAGTCAGTTTAAATTAAAAAAATAAGTAGGCATATGCACTGGCGTGTCCTATGTGTTCCTATTAGTGTTATGTGGAATTATCATTTCTATATTATTGTAGTGCACTGTATATGCCCAGGGACAACCGATGGAAATTAGCAATTCAAATTATAAAAGGTTGGTGTCTCCCCTTTAGTCTACGTAACATGTCATAGCACGTTACCACTTTATGTACAACTGTTAATTTATCATACAGACTGAAACTCAACTTCTAATAAATCAGAAAACAAATACATCAAAAGAATATGAACTAAATACTAAATCTAATGTATAGCCTATGGCATAATTTAAACAAGTCTCCCGAAAAGAAACGGGTATCTCTCTCTCCCCCTCCTCTGCACTGTGTGTGTGTGTGTGTGTGTGTGTGTGTGTGTGTGTGTGTGTGTGTGTGTGCGCGCGCGCGCTTGTGGAGTTTAACTCCGAAAAGACAGTTAACCACAGGTTCCCATTAATCTTATGATGGACGTGTTGTGATATTTAAACAAACGATCAGTCAACGGCGAAATAAAAGCCTCTGATTTACGGGACAGGTCTAAAAGACCTCCGGCTTACAGCGGGGTCTCTGAGCGTGACTGTCCGAACAACGAGCTAGCGGCCTCGGCAGGCGCAAGCTGGCGGCCGCGTCACTTTATGGAGCTCCGAAAACTCGTCAATTCGGCAAAGATTTTCACAAGACTGCCTATATTCGAAATCTAATCCATTCATTTCTCCACCTAAAATGTTCTCAGAAGTGAATTTAGTGATGAATAAGATGGCGAAAATTGTTAAAATTGTCCTGTTTTTGGGCTGTCTATGTACCGGAAACCCGACCATCATTGAATGCCGAAATGAATGTTGGGATACGGGTGCTGCGAAGTTCATACAAGTTACCAACCAATGCATCCTTGGTAAAATGGGCGTGTCAAGAACATTTCCGGGAATCTTAACTGTTCTTGGTGAAATGCGAACTTGTGTGTTGGGACAGTACTTTGGCAACACGAGATGACGTTTCACAGGGACACAAGAACACAAGTCAATAGAAGAACACAGATTGAGAAACGCCCCAAGTGTGACCAAGCGTGGCTGAGATTCCAGCTCTACAGGTTGAATGTTAAGTTACAGAAATAAACTTAAACTTGGCATATTTCTTTAATTTACATGAAACATTTAATAATAAAAAAAAAAAGGTAATTGCTCCAAACAACCACTGCTGTAGATTTTGTGTCTGAAAACTGAAAATTATACTGGTAGACATGTCACTTGCTACTGATTGATTAGGGCAAAATAACAACCTTTCCCAAACAGAAATGGCAACATGTCAGATTGGATAACGAAGTGAAACGAGGGTGGTTGGAGCAAAACCTATAAAAATAAATAAAAAAAACGCACAGTTTGAACAGTCAGAAGACGGCCACTTTTCTACAGTGAGGGATTAAACATTGAGAGCTTTTATGTAGCAAAATGGTGTTTTCACGAAGGTGCCCACATACATGTTATGCAGGATAAAAGCTAAAGCAGCAGAGTGTGGTTTGAGTATTTAAATATACCAGAATATTCTGTAGACATGCACCCATGATTCTTCTTTAACGGAGCCTCCCAGCAAAAGTATTTGACACTATTGTACTTGTATAACCGGAATGACAAACATCTTGAATCTTGTATGCGTGTATACTGAAAGCTTACCTCCATTGTCTAGTGAACGTTTTTGGCCTCCAAAACCGTAGAGAGAGGGGTCTATGACTGGAGGGGAACTGTTCATGTTGGGCATCTGGTCTCCTCCCATCTTGGCTGCCATCTGGAGACACATAACCGTAAGACAGATGGAATAAGGGTGAAAAGTGGATATGCGATGAAGTTTTCTTATCTCTTTGAACATACATTTCTTTTCCAAGACAACCCTTCATGAAAAGGACAAATTCGCACTTTTCTTCTTGCTAAAAGCATCAAGTTTGCTGTAAAGTTGGGCCTTGACAAAGTCATCTGTTGCAGAGTGCCATTTATTTGTCAGCAGCTGAAAACTGCACTTTGTACATTACTACAGCAGCTTGAAGCAGTCTGCTACAGTTCTTGTTGAGACTACTGACGCTGGTGCTTTCCTTGAAACATCCGTCATGTGCCAGCTCTCACTAACTAAACTCATTTTGTTATGCTTTCACTGACAAATGACACAGATCACCACAGCACATGTCAATTCCTCAACAGGACTGGATTTGCCAGTAGATGAGTTGCCAGAAAGTTACGACAGGTATGACTGCTACCTAAAACAATGACACAAAAAAAAAAAAAAAAAATTCTAAAACTATATTTATAAAAATAAATAAAAATTAAAATCAAGTGTAGGCTAGGGATGGGCGATATGGCCTAAAATCCATATACATTGCAGCCTCTTGCGATAACGATATATAAATTATAATAGAACCATTTCAGAACAGGTTACATAGACGAAAAGGAAAGCCAAACTGCTAAATGTATTATTTTTTTTATTTTTTATTTTTTAAAAGAGACAGAAACGTAGTATGTAGCTTTGAGAACATTTATTGTGCAAAACTAATTATACAACTTAGGTCAAGTCGTTGGTTCTTAAATGCCACCCAAGATGCAGAGAACAGGAAAAACTGGTGTCTTCTTAGTTAAGGAACAGACACTGTACTGAAAATACTTTCAGTATTAGGCAAAGATGGACAGATACTTTAAAGCACCCATATTATGCTCATTTTCAGGTTCATAATTGTATTTTAAGGTTGTAACAGAATAGGTTTACATGGTTTAATTTTCAAAAAACATTGTTGTTGTACTGCACCGCTCTCCCTCACTGCTGCAGATCCTCTTTTCACCTGGTCTCTGTTTTAGCTACAGAGTGAGACCTCTTTTCTTCTTCTGTACCATCTTTGATTGCACTCGCACATGTGCAGTAGCTCAGATGTAGATCATGTCAGCTAGCTAGCTCCATAGACAGTAAAAGAAAAGCTGTTTCTCCAACTTCGGTCAGTTACAAGGCAGGATTAGTGGGGAGACTTCTAAATGAGGGCGCACATGTAAGTAGTTCTTTTGTAGATTATGGTGAACTTGTGTGTTGTTGTTGCAGTGCTTTACTATTGAGAACGAGGTAGCATGCTAGCGTTAGTATTAGCGTTAGCATGCTAATGCTACGAGCTAATGGTTGCAGTTAGCAAGCTCGTTTCCGTGCCGATTTTGAACAGCTCACCCGGAGACTGAAGGCAGGACACATTCAGAAACCATATCTCACTCAAAACAGCATGGATGGATTTTTTTCAAAGTTTGTATGCGTGTGGAAGCACCAGAGACACAAAAGAACACCCCAAATCCCAGAAAAAAAGTGTTTTTTCATAATATGGGCACTTTAAATAAAAACATATTTCAAACAAAGTTTCTTACCTGCAGCCTAATGTAACTCATTTTGGTTTTAAACATTTTGTTCTCTTAATGAAATGAAAACTGGTGTCTTGTTAATAAAGGAACAGATACTGTGAAATAGGGAAATACTTCCAGTATTAGGCATGGCTATTTTAAATAAAGAAAATTCTTCCAAGTGTAGTGCACAGATACTTCAAATGAAAACATAAAGTGCAAAATGAAAGCACAATATTTTTTTTAATAAAAAGAAGATACTTCCAGTATAAGACACATATTAGAGGTCGACCGATTTTTGGCTTTTTTTTTTTTTTTTTACATAGTCGGCATCGGCCAATATCCCAGTATATCAAGCAAATTAATAGGCAGGCGCATCTGCGGGCAGCCTAGTGTTAAAAACATGAATAGGTGACATTTTTTACAGCGCACCCAGATCAGCTGCCTCCAGCCCCTCCCCTCGTGAATTCTTGCGTCTTGTTGTGTCTCGCACAGTCACTTCAAGCACATATCGGCCAAAATAAATCGGCAGCATTTATTAGCCATCGGCTGACCCTGATTTCTAAAGATTGGCATCGGCCAGAGAAAACCCATATCGGTCGACCTCTAGCACATATACATCAACTAAAGAAAATGTTTCAAGTATAAAAGTTTCTTTATAGTAGTGCCATGCCATAGACAGTAAAAAGTGCAACACGCGCGCACACACACACATTATAATCGTTAACGAAAACGAAATAACGAAAACTAGGTGGGAAAAAACTGTTAACTGAAACAAAAATAAAAACGAGGCATTACAAAAAAACAAACTGTAATGTCCGTTTGCAAAACTAACTAAAATAATCGAGTAAAGGTCCTTAGTTTTCGTCTTTGTCGATCTCTCATAGAGCAAATAACGTTATATCTCTCCGACCATGACATTTCCCGTAGACATGTATAGTTTCAGACTGGGAATCCAGAAATTCCGACATTCCACGTCAAATTGAACAACATGTCCGTGGCTCCGTGCCTCTCGCCTGGCATCATAGCAGTACCGAAAGTCGAAAGAAATCGGCAGTCCTATTTGATTATGACGGTGTCAGATAAAAGCGCCTTGCAGTGGAAGGTGGTAAAATATGTGGTCAATTTATTACAGGGAAAAATCCCACGAATTTGAAAGTACATTTGAGAAGCACACACAAGCTAGGAGGCTAACCTAGCTTACCTTAACAAGGTAAAGGAGAATGCAAAGCCCCCTTTCCCCGAAGCTAACCCCGGTTACGTTACGGGCATGGATGTATGGATACAGGGCCAGGCAGCATGACAGAGAACACTACAGGAGGGCTTTCACTGGCGACCTGACAGCTGCTGGTTAGTAAATACGCAGGAGCACCAAAAGCGGGAGGAAGCATGGGTTAATATGTGGATTGATACTGGGATGTCTACACAACTGTGTGACTCGATTGACTTCAAGTTGAAAACACCTGTTGAGGTCTTCTTTAGTCTGTTGGTTATTTAGGTTTTTTTTCCTGGAACACATCACTTACACATACTGCGTCTTGTGTAGACTGTTTACATATTTATGACCATATGTAGGCTACATTTTATGTACTGGTGTTATTGTTGAATACATTGTGAATACATATTTCTAAAATTGTATGTTGTTTTTGTTGAGTTATTATTACACAATACTTTTTCTGATCTTTTTGAATCCCGACAAATAACCCACTAGCAAATCCGCTTTAAAAACCTAATTAAAACTAAACTGAATTTGAAAACAAAAAGTCAAAACGAAATAAAAACGTGCAAAAAATGCAAAACTATAATAACCTTGACACACACACACACACGATTCCAATCGTCCATTACATAGTGAATTGTGAGGCTGATGAAAGGCTCCATGGTACGGCTCGACCACAGGTCCGTTATATCAGCTTAAATCTGAACCAAGTCCAACAAGAGCACCGGTCTTTTTCACCAGCTCCTCCGTCAGCCATGTTTACTCAAGATGACGATGATGTGTAACAGCCGGGCCCTGTTGCAGCTTGTGGCTCTAAATTTCGCGGGTAGATTGCGTCATCAACATGCATTATCGCAATAGTGCAATATAATTAAAATCTCTATCGTAGGCCAATTTTGTATCGTTTATATCGCATATCGTTTCTATCGAACTATTCTAGTGTAGGCTGTCGATTCTGTTTTAAGAAGCAGTAGGAGGGTATGTAGCTGTGCAAAGGTAAATAAGAGAAAAGAGATAAGGGATGGCCAAATCACACAGTTTCCATCAGAATAAAAAAAAAAAAAGAAAAAAAAGACTGACCTTAACAACGGCAGTACTAACTTACCCTAGTCATATCATGCAAGAACCATATTATTAAACCTTTAGTCAGCGTTTACTTTTGAGGAACAATCGATACGCAATTAGGCCAGGGAACAGTCACTGGCCTGTACATGTCTGGCCACCGCAGACACACATTGTTTCTCCTATAGTGATGAAAGCATCCAATCCTCGCATATGAATTCAAGAAGAGTGCACTCATTTACATTACAGCTTAGCTAAAAACCCATCTATGTCTACTTTCAAAAACATCAACTTTCCAACCTAAAAGTAGATACTCGTCTTCTGCAGTGATGGACATTTAAATCTTCAGTTACGCTGCATGAAGCGCCAACAGCATTTTCCACCACCCGATAATCTGCCACCTCTGCTTCCATACAAAAGTATAGTATTTCAGAAAATTACACAAAATTGACATCTGTGCCTGACCAGAATTTCTTTCACAATATGAAAATATAGTGACGGCAATTAAGAGTCTTCCATCAGCTTCAGGGATGATTATCTACTTCGGAGCCCACCAGTGGAAGTGAGAGGGGTGAAATGGAAATAAGGAGGTAGAAAAGAAAGCAGGTGTGGGGTTGCAGTTCCATCAAAATCAATCAAAATCCATCAGCATACACTAAGTTTATTCTGAACACTAAAGGCCTTTACACACTGGGGGCATTTTTTTTGTGCAATTAATTTGCACGGCAGTACTTTCACACAGAACAATATTACGCGGCGATAAAGCAACGTCATTTTTTCCGAAACAAGGTACATTTTTCTGAGCTTTCGCGACACGAATGAAGACATCTACCAAATCATGCCATATTACGATATCCAAAATCTAAGACGATATCTAGTCTCATATCACTCTATTTAAAAGCATCATGACAGACACTGATGGACAGTGACATGTACATGTCATGTTTGTATCTAGGTGTATTTAAAATTTGTCTAAAAAAGGTAGCTATATTTCCCAATTTACTGATGAGCATTATCAATGAGCATAATTAATGATGAGCATTAATGAGCATAAACTCTATCTGTTATAAAAAGATATTTGTGCACATTTGATTATTGTATGAATTATGGCTTGAAACATGCAGGGACACTATTCGTTCATATCTAGGTTATAATCGACATCGGTGAAAGCTCAACTGGTAGCTGTATGACTAAAGTCCAATTTACACACTTAACAGCAGTCAGTGGTATACTAATCTTTTATTACAGCTCTACTTTTGACAATGGTAGCCAAACTAGAGTGACCATCTCTATTATAGCCACCACCTGAAACTAAGCAATATCAGGTAAACCGGAGAGCAGAAAACTGCAGATTGTATTTTAAATTATATTTGTTCTGTTTATTTTCCAGGCAGCAATGGAAAAATCCAAGTGTGCTCAACAGGAGGAGTGGAGGGGGGCTTATTTGAACAGATGACGTTACATTACATGGCTTTACTCCAACGCTGCCTGTTATGGTGCAGACACACCAAGCAGACGGCAAAGAACTAGTGGCGACGAAGGCCAACTGTGGCATCCCCCCCCTCACGACGCCTGCGTTTTGGCAAAAAAAGTTTCACTTGAACACACCACAAAGATTACAATTGAAGGCCAACTAGCATGTACGTTCAACGCCTGCGTGAGGGGAAATACCTCTCCATGGCAGCAGTCAGCAGTAATGTATTTGTCATTCAAAAAACGTAAACCGGATATAGAAATCATTCCTATGATACATATAACAAAACAGCATTTGCTCTCCTGAATCAGCCAGCAGCAGCACAGAGCCAACGGTCCCTCTGCTTCACTCCCCGTCACGACGACGGCAAACAACGGAGATCAGCATTGCAGAATTTTTGGCACCCCCCAAAGAGGTTTTATCCAGTCCCAAATGAGAATCACTAGTGCCAAAATGATATGAATTGAGAAATAATTCAAATCCTTAATAGCAGTTTACTAACGAGCAGAACATAAACTTAAATAGAAGCGCTTATTCTCAGTTTTACCGTCCAACGTCGACGCTGTGCGGGACTTCCCCGATGATTTTACCAGTAGTATTTACATTTTTAAGCCGTTTTGTTAACTGGAGTTTCATTTACCCAAGCAAATTGTCAAAAATGACAGGCACATGCATAGATTTCTGTCAAATATGTCAACACAGACTCATGCTTGCTGTCTTGCGTAGTCACCCCCCCCCCCCCAAAGGCTCTTGCTGAGTCAGGAAAAACCCTGGAGATAGTTAGCCAGATTGTTGTTCTCCTGGGCTGTCATTTGTTCTCTCGACATAGAAATCTCCCTGCGGTGGGGAAGTGGAAGTACCAACAGACCGCTGCGGCCGGAAGGCTAGTTAGCTACAGCGTTTCACATACATAGGTTCTACTTGGGGCAGCCCGACCAGGTAGGTTGATAGGTTTTTTCTCTTTTTTAAACCAATGTTTGACCTAAATATTTTCTGTTTATACAGTACCGCCGACAGCGACTACATATCAGTTTCCAGCAAAACAGAGTGAAAGCAGAAAAAGCAGAAAATCCACGTTATAGGGGTTGTGACGAGACAGTCTGCTCACGAGACGAGATTTTAACACTATTTTAAAGAAAACTTAAAATGATGAAATATGACTGGAAAAATAGTATTTTATTGAATCGAAAGTCAGTCACAAAATGAAAAATTAGCACTGTGAAAGGTTTTGCCACAAATTCAAATGGCTTCTCTCCTGTCTAACTTCTTCAGACCTAATAACTGTGGTGTCCCTCTCCTCCCAAACCCATCCCTACAACCTATTAAATCAAATTATTCATTTCTTACACTGCACTGTGTTTGTGTGTGTGTGTATGTGTGTGTCGGAGCTGAGCCCCGCTCTCTGTGAAATATGCAGAGAGGACAGAGAAGCTCACGCTTACGTGCTCTGACTTACCGATATTTGGAACTGATTGATTTATGCATTGGTCCTCGGTAGTACCGACGTAATTCTGCACTTGTGTATTATGTACTGATATCGTGAGACAACTTTTAACCTTGACGAGAAATATCAACGTTTAAATCTTGTGAGATCTCGTGGGACGAGACGTTCAGAGAACTTTAACAGCGGTGGGACGAGATCTCGCAATACTCAATACTATTGAATCGCAATACTTCTAGAATCGCAATGAATGAAAATCGCAAAACAAACCAAATCGGCACCCATGTATCGTGACAGAATCAAATTGAGACAAAAGCATATCGTCCCAGCCCTAATAGGGTAGATAAAAATCCGTAGATAAAATCCAAAATATTTTTTTCCCCCCTAATCAACAATGTAATTTGTTAGCACACAGACCAGCGGCCTCCAGCCCCTCCCCCTCGTAAAGTGGCACGTTACGTGCATGACACAGCGTCAGCGGTTCACTTCAGACTCAGAGGCTAACGTTAACGTCAGTAGTAGAAGCATATGCTGCTAGTGGCATTTTGGCATTTGGCTAACTGTACTGATAAACCATAGAAACACTTCAGCCACACTGCTGTGAAAGCTCCCTGAACGTCATTTATAAGTCTGATTGTTCACCCTCTCTGCAGCAGTCTGCTCTGATCGTAATAATGGAGTTAACTGGAGCTAACCGCTAACCGGAGAGAATCATTGCTAACCGGGCCTTCAGTTCCCGTTCTCTCCGTGCCCGTACCTATTAACCGTATAGATGCACTCAAGCCCGAATAAAACCCGTCATTTTATTAAGTTGGCTGAAGAAATCTGTTCAGATGAGATCTTAATGAGTGCAACACAGACATGTATGGTACAAAACAGCGTGTTTAACGCTATTAAGACCCCCAAAATACAGATTAAAACACTAAGAGGAGTTAGGAGGAGACATGCCGTGAGTGTTGCGATTTATAAATACATGTAACTTTCTGTATGGATCATAGTATGGTTTTAAGGTGAAGCTGTTAATACATATAATATTTCCGCTCTGGGTAACGTCAATCGGGTATTGTATCTGCTGAATCATAACATTTATTTGACAAACCAACCAGATTTAATTGACAAAGCACATCATAGGCCACACTTCATCTGTCTCATCTTCTAGTCTGGTTAATATGTAAATAAAATGGTTCATAAACCTTTGACTAGTCTATTACTAAACCCAGCCATCACACGCTGCACTGTCCCATCCTGCGCTACTCACCACCACAAGTTAAATTATCAAACTTTGGGAAACACTGTAGCTAGCTTGCTAATTCCACCAAACATGCCTCCATGATACACTGGTTACAGAAAATGAGCTGAACAAAGTTGTCACTCATCTGGCCATAGCAATGTGCTTTCCTACCATGTGAGAAGAGTGTGCGAATGAAACATTGTTAAATTTTACTTATGTAGTGGGGGCCCCGCCGGCTGGCTAGTTAACTTGCTTGGGGGATCAGTTCTCAGTCTAGCACCAACCACGGTACAGAAAGACAGAGGGGTCTACAGTCTTTTAATTAAGTGTTATGGTATAGGACATAATTGTATCTTTATTTTGTAATGTGTAGGTATGTAGATCTATTAAAAGACATGTCTATGTTGAACTAAATATACCTACATACATAGTTATGTATCGTTATCTCGTACTTTTGCCCTATTATGGACATAATGTGCGAAAAATAGATATTCCAATAGTTCGAACCTTTTGACAACCCTATGTTTATTGGATTGATCAGGTAAGATGGAAAATTACAAGAGCCTTCTGTGTGTGCCTTATAATACATCATACATGTTGTGTGCCCTCTCTGACTTCAGTTTGCGTGCTTCTTCTCGTGCACTATTCACTTTAGCTGAACAGCCAATCACATTGATTCCTCTCACCGACTTAACATGTTGAATCAGCCGGAAAAAAGCCGACAAGGGGCCGGCGGTGAGTGACACATCGCAAAAACTAGGGCGACGGACGTTTACCGGCCGACGATCTTCTTGGTGTGTCAGCACCTTTAGGACACACATTACCACATACGCTAGCTAGCTAACACAAGCTCTACTAGCTAGCTTATTCACATTTATTATTATAAGATTAAAAAAACGCTATAAGTTTTATAAACAATCTTACTAAGTTAAAGAAGGGAAATAGGAGAGTCTAAACGTAGTACTACATGTGATCACTGATTAAGCTCTCAGTCGAGTCTTTAACCGGGGCAACAGCCGGTTATAGTAAAGCTAACTTTATGACAGCGTGTCAGGCAGCTCTGTGGTTCAGGATTCATGTCTAAACTAAATGTTAGCTTTAGTCACATTGCGGGTCAAACAGCAGGGTATCAAACTTGTGATAGTAAGTTAGCAAGCTAAGCTAACTGCAACTTCTGTGGCTTGACAACAGGTTGCAGTGTGTCGACTTAACTTACTAAAGTTACACAAACTTCGACATTATAAGAGGCCTTCGTGTTTCGCGTCAAACATGGTTTATGTGGTCGTTTTGGCAGCTTTGACACGGTTACTTCACGCGTCTTCTGTCTCGTGTAAACTCTAATCTGTCCTCTCAGCTATGCTGCCTCGGCTACTTAACGTTAGCTTGCTAGCTTGCTGGGTACATGAGGAGTGTTTGTAGTAGGGGGTCCGGGGTGCCCCGACCAAAGTACCGCCCTGCTCCGCATGCAAACACGCTGTTTGTGGTCCGAAAGCACTACACTTGTGTTCGCTGAAGAGCATTTTACCTGTCTGACCCGGCGTATCGTGTCTGCGAAGTCATCTTTCGTTCCGGGCTGAGCCACCGAGGCCTGTCCCTGAACCAGCTCCGCCATCATCATCATCATCCGCCTCGGCAGCTGAGAGCCACACTTAAAACAGCACACGTGCCAAGCCAAAGCTCCGCGAGCCAGATGATCTCGCGAGTTGATCGAAAACCACAGATGTAGGCAAGGAAAACACATTAACCATGACTAAAGAGGATATTTTTTTTTATTTTTGTACCATATAACATACGAAATGTATGTGTATATATATATATATACTACTGTACCATATAAAAATATATACATACATATACACATACATACATATACACATACATACATATATACATATATGTATATATATATATTTATATATATGTGTATATGTATGTATATATGTTTATATGGTACAGTATACTGCACATACAATAATTCAACTACACTACAGTTTGAACAAAAGCCAAACATTGCCATATACTTACACATCAGATGTGTAAGTAGGTATTTTGAAATACTGACAACTGAAGTCATGTATTTTTGTATGTGTAAATATACTCGGCCAATTAAGTTTATTCTGATATAATTAGGCCTATACTAAATTTGCTTAATTTCCAGCATTGAAATATAGTAATTGAAATACTGTTGAAACAACAAATCAGCTATAGATCAGCAGCAGGCCTTGCTCAAGGAATCTATGGCAGAGAGGGTGCCATGTTGAGAAAAACAGAGCTCACTGACATACAGTACATCTTACAGTCCCCTCTCCAGAGCCCCATAGATGTTTTAAACTGACTTTTGCTATTTATAGTCCTGACATTGCAAGCTGTCTTGTTAGAATAAAAACTAAAAATCCCATCTGACGCAACAAAATGAACACTGAGGAATATTGATTTTCTTCCTTGCTGCACATGTGGTAACATCTATTGTTGCACATCTGGAAAATGCCAGCAGCCAGACAGAAGAAAGTAAAATTGCTGCAAATTTTCTAACTGTTTATGCAAAACAGTTCCTGCTCCATAAATTGTATCCAAACCTCAATGAGCAAAATCCGACCAGTAAGGACTAAAATGAATGTGTGGTCCAGCAGAGTTAGAAACCGTTTAAGTGTTTGTGAGTGTCTGATAAAGCTTTTCTTCAGGATGAATGCATTAAGATACTTTTCTTATTGATGTACAGTGGTGCATACTACCTACTGATATTACAGTAAGGGCTCAAATATGTCAGATCTCTAATGTCCAAAAATAAAATTTAAAAACATGAAACAGCATAAGCAATAAGAGGAAATGCTGAGACTTATAATAAATCAGATAACATATGTGCTGTTTCTTTACACCTAAATAACCGTCTCCCTCTATGGTTACACATATGCAACATGCTCATGCAGCTGCTTGAACAGGGATGATTGACCTCGAACTTGAGACAAACAGATTGGCGTGCTGCGTCTTATAGACATTTGTACAGATATCATTTTCCCTTCCCTGTCAGCCCCTGGGCATGTTATCACCTCCAAAAAAGAAGCAGGGAAATTAAATGGGAGCTGAAGGCTGTTCCCAGACCAGCACCTCTAAATGAAGACCTCTAATTTAGCATGACTGAAGTATGATCTTGGCCCTGCTAACATATTGCTGCCATGTGCTGTCCAATGTATTCAAGGTGGCTGGGAAATGATTTTAGGGCTCTGGTATCAAAGGGTAAGTCAGGTGGTGGTCGTCATATACAGCCAAACGATGCATGGGCATGGACGCAAGAACACACGCACGCACGCACACACGCACACACGCACACACACACACAAAACACATAGATAGTTGTTATTAATTCAGGCCCCATCGGGTAAGATAAAGGCAGTTAAAGCAGATGTGGGTCTCTGGCATCCTGCCAATCAAGCAGCAATCAAACTGGAACTGAGTTAGTGTTGATCAAGTCTGTGTGTGTGTGTGTGTGTGTGTGTGTGTGTGTGTGTGTGTGTGTGTGTGTGTGTGTGTGTGTACACGCGTGCATGTGTGTGAAGCTGTGGTTACCGTAGCAGGCTGATCATGTGTCACACAAACATAGCTTCCTCCCTGTCATTGTCTTGCAGAGAATACGCTCTTGTTCCCAGGGTTCACTGTCGTCAACAGAGTGCGTCTCTTTAGGAAAGCATTTGGTCTCTCAAGGATAAAAAGTTAAAGAAATCATCAATGTTTGCTGAGTAATTGATCCACTTTTCTTTTCATTTCAATGAAGTGTATAAGAAAATGTGATGTTTTTGTGGTCAGGCAAGTGGAATACATGACTAGCTGGACAACCGAGCATTTAGAAAAAAGAAACATCAATATTGGCACACTTACTCCTTTTTACTGAGCTTTTACCTCCTCCTTTCTCTTCCTCAATTTTAAAAGAACGGGCCATATGAAACTGTAATTGCTTTATAATTGCCACGGTTCTGCTATGGGCGTACATTTCTAAAGGCAGGATACAAGAAACGGATAGTGTTTCATCCAGAGACCTCTGATGTATCCCTGCACAGCTTTCATTCATGAACAAATTGTTCATGCAGAGGGAAGCAGTGAATACAAATGTAGTGGCTCTAACATATTCATACTTGATATATTTGAAAAACACATTCGACAAAATACAAGCCAAATCTGAATCGTTTAAATAATTTCTAAAAATTCACTTTTAAGCCGTTTCCTAAATTTTAACTACGTTTTTAACCTGTTTCGGTTTTATTTTTTGTATCATCCTAAGTAGCCTATTTTGTATTTTACTGTTTAATTCTGTGATCTATTCTTACATTTTTCTGGTAGTCTGTTAAAAAAGGACTTCTATGCCCACTTATAACATTGTTGGACTCATGGTGGACAGTAAAAAAAAAAAAAAAAATCTAATCAAAATTGATGCAACAGAACAAGAAATAGCGTCTTTTTTATTCCAAACATTCTTTTTCCTCGTCAAAAACTGGTGCCTACATTACCCACAATATAACTTGAGTGCCAACAGCTTGGATGGAGATTGAGGTGTGTTATCCGTAGCGGATAATGTAGCCTTGAAGAGGGGACAGAGGTCTGTTTAGCTTACTTCTTTCTTACTCCACACCTTCAGATGTGTTTCATTTCCAGACTTGTAGTCTTCAGCCCCAATTGACGCTGACTCAAGTGACATCACTTAAGGCAAATGATCAGGTGCAGTTAAATTATGTTTTTGTTAAGTTTGTTTTTATTTAAATGTGTGGTCAGAACGTTTGCACTGATTCAGGAATGATCAGTCAGTGGAAAAAAAAAAAAAAAATATATATATATATATGAAATGTAAAAACCAAAGTGTAAAGGTAAATTATATGGATCTATAAACAGCATCAGGTAACCACAGACTGAAATAACAAAACAAAGAGAGGAAAAATAAAATGTGCATTTACTGTAAAATAAATCAAATCAAATACATTTTAAAAGAGTAAATAAAGAGAACGGGAAGAAAAGTATAATCGGGAGTGAAAGAGTAACAAACAAAAAACTCTGACATGTAACATCCTGTCTTGTGAGAGAAGATTGACAGATGAAAAGGATAAACAGACCAGCTTTGTCCAATAACAGGAAATATACACTTCTACCTCCTTGTTTTTTTACCTCTCTTCAATTTGACTTTGCAGCCTCCTCCTCCTCCACAAGCCACTTTGCTTTGATTCAGCTCTGTATCTGTATTTAAAATCACTCAATTACATGGGATCCCGCGGTGAAAATTAAGGATGTTTTCCACTATTTCTTTCCACCGGGACACCATGACCCCTCCCTGGCTCCAATAACCCCCCCCCCCCTCCTTCTTTCTCCCAGCCTCTCTCGTCACCTGTCCTATTTTCCTCCTTTCACAGTCGCCCATTTTTCTTGATAAACATTCGCTTTGCTGTGTGTATCTGCAACTGAGAGGGAATAATAGGTAAATGGTCTTGTTTGTGAGCTCTCAGCACGGTGAGCTGACAAAGAGTGTTTTGCAGGTAACTCTTCTGCTTCAACCACACAACAAGCCACTAAAAAGAGTTCCCTACGGATGACAAAAGGCGCTGTTCAAATCCAAACACCAGGTATGCACAACAACAGACAGAGTTGTAGAGATGGACAGAGTGTTTTTTTTATTCATCCAAAGGAAAGCAGTGTTGTGATTCTTTTCAGCACTTTTAACCCACAGCTTACGGGGGTCTGAGGCATTATAAAAGTGGAATCTATCTTTGATGTACTCTGTTGGTGTTGAATCTACTTTCAGATAAAATCCTTACCTACTGCTGTGTCGTTCATACTCACTGAGGTGCAAAGCGGCATGTAATGCTCAACCAAAGTCTATGGCTGGAACAGCTTTAGGGTGGCAATACATCCACAAGTGAGTCCCATTAAGCAAAACAAGCCTTCTTCTTTTCATGCAAACAAAAGACCACAGATCTTAGTCAGCTTTATTTGTTGCTATGTTGTGACTCAAAGGACACAAAAACAAAAATTGGTACCACTGTCAGAGTGACATTAAATGCACTGTCTTAAAATTACCTTTTTCTTCGCTAAGACAGGCTTTATGAACTTATGATTTTTGAGCGAATGACAAAAGTAATTTCCACTATCTTATTTAAGGTGGCTAGGAAACGCTGTCTGGGCAGAAATGGTCATTGGCGAAATTGGGGTCACACTGTTTGGTGTGGGCACACACAATATACTGTACAAGATGTGGTTATACCTAATTGTCCTGCTGCCCCTAAACACCTAAACAGTGTGTATGTTTAAAGGATGTAGTAAAAGCAATAAACATTTGATTAAAAAAAGAAAATCCTTAAGCATTAACTATATTTTTAAAATATATTTGCTAGGCTCATGAAGACCAGTTAAACACCCAACCCAAACAGCCTGCATACCCTGTGGTGTAATTCAGGCACCATCGGAAAAAAACCTACACTGCATTACCATCCATCATAACACACGCCATAACAACCAAATAACCAGCGCCATTAAACATTTAGATCATCCAAGGGATTCACAGAAAATGGGGCAGACAAAGCTACCAGGATAGCCACCTTGAACCTGATAGGCCCCTCATCCATTCATCACCTCGCAGACCAACAGATCGAAGAACATGAAACCATGTGTGCCAGCAAACAAACCCCACTAGTAGACCCCCGGGAGAGGAGGGGAAGGGTAGAGGCAGAATCCAAGTCCCTTTCAAATGAGGGAGATACATCTATTGATTTGAGATCAGCATGCTGCATTACTGCTGCTGCCCCAGAGGATCTGGGAAGTGGAGGAGGGTGTAATAGTGAAGGTGGTTTGTAGCCATGGTAGTAGCATAGTGGCTCTAGAAATGGCAATTTCAGTCTGTTGACTTTGGTCACTTTTTGTATAGAGATTCATGGTCCCCAGAGGATGAATATTGACGTTGGTAGGCTTATCCCCTGCATTTTTTCTAGTGCCACCAGCAGGTACAAATTGTAATTTGTCCGATACTTTGGTTTCCGACAAAATACCAGCGAAGCTAATGACATTCGCATCAGCCTCAGCTGTACTTGTGTTTAGTGTTACTTAGCAAATGTTAGCATGCTAACACGCTAAACTAACATGGGAACATACCTCCTTATCATAAGCATGTTAGCATTGCCATTGTGAGCTTGTTAGTATGCTCACATTCACATTTAGCTTTGATTTAATAAAACACAAGTTATTTTTTTACTCCAGCTTCAAAGATGCATACAGACACAGGACTCAATAGAGTTGGAAAATACACTCTGCATGCTAAAATCTTATGCAATGCATAAAAAAGCAGTTCAATGCCAGGCTCAACAGGTCTAAACAGCTGCCAAAGGATCTGTCTGTGTAGACAAGTAGCAGATTGACACTGGTGTTTAGCCAACCACATAGATCTGGATCACTGCCAGCCATACACTGTATACTGAAGCTCACAGTTACTGCTGACTAGGCCAAATAATGAAAAGCATTTTCATCACATTAGAGTTTTTACTATGTGATGAGTCTGCTAAAGTGTGTAGAAGTGAACATAGGCTACGTGTTCAGTAAGTGTTCTTTCATATGAGAAAAGCTATGAGGTGATGTGGAAATAAATAAAGCTTAATTTGAAGCTAGAGCTTGATAGGTGCAGGTAGGAGGATTGTGTAACCTTTGGAACGAGCAGGCTACCCGTTTCCGTTTCCAGTATTTGTGCTCATAGATATATACGCTTTGTGCTAAAATAAGCTAATAGGCTACTGGCAGTTGCTTCATATTTAACATACAAACATGAGTGTGGCATCAAACTGCTCATCTAACTCCCAGCAAGAAAGCAAATTAGCATATTTCCCAAAATGTCAAATTCTTCCGATAATTGAAAGATGGACATTATAACAGTTAGCAACCTACAACTTAATATAAACCCAAATTCAGCTACTAGAGAAATTATAACCGGGTAACTTAATCCAGCACTGAAAAAGGTTATCGATTCTTGTTAGCTCCATAGAGCCTGCAGTCTCCGGTCTAGTCAATGTTAGTGCGTGGTTAAGCTACATTTTGTTGTAACAGGAGACTGGAAGTCCTCACACTCATTAACCCTTTTAGTTAGGCAACATTGAGCAGCAGGCAAAATATTTCTATTTTTCCATCAATATTTCATCACTGGCTCAGGCCCAACAAAGCCAGGGGCTTTGACCGTAATGGTCCCATCTGTCTATAGATCTTAAGGACATAAGTGTATGGGTGTCCTTTGACACCAGAAAATAGGCTTCGACATCAAGGAAATACACTGCACTCACAGGATCCATGGAGCTAGCCTGGAAGGCAAAGCGTATCCTGCTTTATTTGGATGGTTCCTCACAGATGGTCTCGTCATGTTGTAGCAGGAGATCAAGTTTCAAGAGTTAAATGAAGACATTTCAGCTATTAGGACAAATCAGATCTGTTCAATTACATCAATGGCATTTATACCCACACAGTGATCGGAGACACTGTATTAATTAACTTTAATTAAAGTCATTAACCTAATTTCATCAGCTACCACATTAAGAAAAGTTTGTTTAATCAGCTTCACATCCTTCACACTTTTATATTTTAGTTCAGAAAATATAATCTGATCATCATATTGATCATTACCATTTATCCGACTCCATCTACGGCTACCCATTGATATAAAAAGTATAAATGTAAATAATTTATTAATAGTAAGCCAACACTATTGGCATGGTATCCTGGCCTGTAAATTGCTCACCATTTCTTAGCAGTCAGAGTGACCTCATCATCTTTGCCAGGCCCATTAGCTTTTTGCACAAACCACAGGGGACCAGTCTATTAACCCCTTACATGCTAAGTAAAGTAGCATTAAGTGAAATGTTCAAAAAAAAGGAGCAATTAACAGTTTATTGAGATATCACACCAATAAAATATGATGTGATGGTAATAAAAAAAATAAAACAAGGAAGCTATGAACAGAAAAAAATAAATCTAGTGATCAGATACTTCAGTGGGATTTAGAATACGTTGAAGTAGTATGTTTGAATTTTCTATGCACAAGCTGAATACAAATGTGGAAATCTGGAGACAGGGGACTGACATTACAATAGAGCCCAAATACAGCACACTGGACCCCCCCCCCCCCCCCATGGTCATTGTTCTTGTTTTTAAAGAGGAGAGGTCAGTGTACATGGGAGCCTTTTTCCACACAGACAGGTAGCTGAAGAGCACAGATTGAATGACAAAATATTCTGATGTGCTTTGTTCAGGTAATTCTTTCTTTTTGTCCCAACAAATGAATATCACTGTTGCTGAGGAAAACCTGGCAATTTCAACATTAGGGATTTTTGAGTTTGTACTACATGTGCTAAGAAAGCTAAATGAAAATGAATTAAATCACAAAGAAGCTTACTTATTAAAATGCAAAGCTACCAAAAAAACAAATGAAACCCATACTTCCTACAGAAGTGTGTTTGTAATAGGGATTTAAAGCAGATAGTGAACTGGCAAGCCACAGAGGGAAAATTAGAGTTATTAGTATTTACCCAACAGTAATTATTATTAGCATTAAGACACATTTTGGGTTGCCAGGTTGTAAAAATTGCATAGGCTGAACTCCCAGAAAAGGCCTGTGAAGAATCCAGACCACCATCCATGTACTGATAAAACTTTAACATCTACAGCTGCTGTATGGATGAATCCGTGTAAACCCTTTATTAATGACTTAACATTTAAAGCTGCAGACTTGAAGTCTTCTAAGGAAGTGAGAAACCCAGGTGCATCGATTACCAACATTTCTAACTGCATTATTACCAAATTAAGCTATTACTTTCAACACATAAACCATTTATGAAAGGGTGTCTTATTAGAAAGTGGCAACAAACCTCTTAAAATCAAGTGTTTCTACACTTTTTTGTTCTCTTAAACCCTGAATTATCCATTTCCAGCATGGCTGCCCTCTCACCGCCAGCGGCCCTCTGCACTTCATCTCAAGAGGTCATAGACCCTGATCCTGAACAATAGCCTCTTTTGTACATGTGCTGTTGGAGAGTAACAAGGACTTGAAGGTTAGTCGACCTGGACTCCTGAGGAGACACGGTCGCACAGGAGTGTCCATTAGGGCTCGGTCCTGCGACGCCAACTTTCATGTTGCGCTATTGTTACACGGCTCTCCCCTGAGAGGTGGACACAGAGTGGGTAATGAGGGGTAATTGGTCCAGGGTCAAGGATGATTAATTCCCTTGGTCAGGTGTCAGCTAGTTTTCATACCTGGCTGGCTGGGTAGACAGGTAGGAGGGAGGGGAAGGTGGATGGAATATGAGACGTGGTAGATGAGCGGGTAAGTGGATGTGTGTCCAGGCGCGCACATACATGCACAGCCAGGATTGTTTATTAGAGAAGTTTGTGCTTAAATAAAACCAAGCTCAAAGGGGACCTCACATACAGACACCATTTTTTATTCCTAAAACAAAACACACACATTGTGCAAGACAGCTATCACATCAGTAAAGATTTCTCCGGATCATATCTTTCCAGAAACAAAGTTGAAAGGTCACCATGATCCTCCCCCTGCAACCACTGAAGCCAGATTGAGATTGATAACTGTCCCCATCCCTCCTACCTCCCCTTCAGCTTGACTGACTAATCTTAATACCTCTCCATCCAGCGCTTCATTCTAACCGGGCAATTTTGGACACTGATTATCTTGCAACCTGTGTGTGCACGACAGTAAATGCAGGGGCTGGCTGGTAATTGACCAGGCAAAGACTGAGACGCCTGCCGTGTAATTGAGCGGGGGCTGAAGGGCTCTTGCGGGACTGAAAGGGTCCGAGGATCCCTCATTGCCCATTAGACCTGGCGGGGGGTCTCCAGTGCCTGTGGACTCCACCTTGAGGCCCACACTGTACCCAGCACTTCAATACAGAACTGACATCTTTCAGTGGTGGGGATCGGGCAGTGGTGCAGGCACAAACAGCTGCTGTGTCCTACAGACTGAAGGGTGATGCAGTATGGATCATACTGTAGGGAAAACATTTTTAATATTTAACAATATACAAACGTCAAACACAGCCACGTCGTCTCTGAAATTGCTGTTGTAGACACACTGAACTCGGCAATGAGATTAAGACAAGAAAAGTCTCCATTTGTTTGAGAGATTAAGAAGGTGAAAACCTTCTTAAAAATCTTCAAAATTGTTCAGAAAAAAACACTCAAATTATTGTGGCATTAATCTCTAAATAAGAACCGTCATGATGGAGCAGTGTTTGCACCACAGTTTAAAAGATGGCTCATATTCTTTATATATCCTGCACAGGAACTCATGGCTCTTACAACATGGACATTAATATGATTTTAAATGAAAGGAGTAGTTTGATATTTTGTTCTCTCGTGTAGAGTTTGACAACAAGATCAATACCACTCTCATGTCTGTATGTTAAATATGAAGCCAGGGGTCCATTAGCCTAGCTTAGTATAAAGACTGAAAATGGGGGAACACAGCTAGCCTGGCTCTGTCCAAAGGTAACAAAATCTGCCTACCTGCAACCCTAAAGCTCACTTATCAACAAGTTATAGCTTGTTTGTTTAATCTAATTTCCTTGGTCATGATTTTTGAGACTGTGTGCCCTGCCACTTAAACGTGTCAATTCTGCATCTAGAATCTGAGCTCTTTGGTTGTTGCATCGTTGGTTGCTTTTAAGAACAAAAATGCTGATTGTCAGACGTCTTTCTAAGCTGACATACTTTCTAATCGCTATACATCATTCATCACTGATTTGTGTAGCCTTGATGTAATTGTGATTTTGGTACTTTCAATTTAAAATCCAAGGTTACAATGATTTTGTTGCTTTATGTTAGTGTGCATTAAAGCCTAAAGTGCATCTTTATGGTCACAGATTTCCTGATAGACAAATGTTTTTAATTCAGGACAATATGTGAGTGATTTAACAGAGCACTAATGTTCATCCATACCAGATTGTTCTATTTAAAAAAATGATAATAATGAATGACAATACTTTTTAAAATGGTTCCCCTCTGTTCTCTAAGCCTGGAGACCCCATGTGGTGCAGGAAAATATACGTATGTGGCCAATTGGTTTTCTTTCCATCTGACTTGTGCCATTTGAGCTTAGAAATGGCTTCATCGCTTCTGCTCCAGTGGCTATCAGCGAGCCACCATGTTGCCTTTCGCCTGTGCCAAACCCGTGCACTGCTACCGCTTCATCTACATATTGTAAATATGATCCAGTGTCCTCGCTGCCCTGAAATCTTCACGGGGCAGTGACTGTACAGCCCCAAGAGTTAAACAGGCAGGTGCTAATAAATAGGCTGTCTGCCAAAGAAACTATTAATCACTAATACATTCAAACTGACAAGGGCTGATTTGTATCTTCAGTCTTTGCATGTGAACGGATGATAAATGCTCATTATTTTCTGTAATAAATAAAGAAAAGAGCCGAGGAAGAAAAAACACAATTCACTCCCATTTTATTTTTGAAACAAAGAAATCCTAGTTTAAATATTTGTGTTCAAACAACCTACTGATGCAAAGACAAACTCAGTGAATACAATACTTAGAAATGCATACTAATCCACACCCACACTATAGCTGACAATCATCTCTACACCTGTTTCAAACTATTTTATTGGCATGTTGTTATATTTTGTAGATTTTTCTTCCTCCACTCTTCACCACTGAAGAAATGTTACAATTTTACAGGTAAGAGTCTGCTTGCTAGTGTGCTAGATACCTTGAATATAATTAACAGAAAAGAGTAAGGCAAAAGGTAGTGAAAGGAGAAAGTCTAAACCTACTACTGCTTGGCATAAAGACAGGAGGGAAGAAAGAAAGAAAGAAAGAAAGAAAGAAAGAAAGAAAGAAAGATGGTTCACAGGACTGCAATAGTTATTTCTTGGCAGAGTTGGTGCCGGAGAAACCCTGCAAACGATGGTGTTCCCTTAATCTGTAGAGGAGAACAAGAAGGACAAAGAATACGATGGGAGTTTAAAGTGTAGGTATAAGGGCTATGAGTGTGGAATGAGTCACTGTAATAGACAAGTTTTAACCGTTTTGTACAGCTGCTGGGAATGACTAACCTGACAGCATTAATCCTGATGAATCCAGAGGCATCACATGGGTTGTAGTCTCCCTGCACGTCCATGCTGGAGTGAGTCAAGAAACAGGCAGTTGAGTCAACAGAGAACAATCTTGAAATTCGAGGTTGGAGGAAAACATAGCTCGGGAGCAACCAAGAACTGAAGGTAAAAGTTGGATAAGGATATTCTGCTAACAAAATGATTGAAATGTTTGGTATCATTGCGGTAAACATACGAGACATGGAGCCTCAATTACTGGGATAAGTGGATCATTGATAATCTGCTCTTTTGAAATAATGTCCTGATCAATTTTTCTTTCGAATGCTCCTCTTTAGCATTGTTTGTCTTTAATAACAGAATAAATATTGCAGAATGAAAACAGATGAACATATCCCATTTTGAAACAATCCTATCATATCAACTATGAGCTAAGAGTCGAGAGAATTTTTTGATCTGATTTTTCTGTCTTCCAGTTTATCCACTTCTGCTTAAAAAAAAACCTGTAAATCTATAACTTGTGCCACTGCGTGATCTATGTTGTTTAGGCTGTCATCTCGTCTGTGTGAATGTATCACAAAGAGTGTCTGTGTGCTGTGTAATTACAGCAGTTTCTACCTGCCGTGCTTAATACACTCCCTCACCGAGTCCTCTCCTCCCAACGACACCCCCAACTCCCAATGTACAGCTTGCACTCATTCTTCAAAAGCACTTAGCAAGAGAGGAAATTGCCAACAAATGATAGGATGAACACTATAAAAAGAAAGACCGACAACTAAATCATCAACTCTCAATACAAGGCTCCCTACCCGGCACCTGAACACCATTATGAGTGAGTGGCTTTAAAGAATATATGTGTGTGCGCAAGGATGTGATATTTTGTGTATTTCTTTAAGAAACCCTGCAGTCTAATTGAGAGTGGAGCCAGCGGACAGCGAGGAGGGTGACATTTCTGTCTCAGATGGGTGCGGTGACGGGCTGTATTACCACTGTGTTAATGACGCCGTTTACTGTTGCCCGTGGAGAGCCAACAGGATGTCAGCGGGGGTTTCATGCCTAATCTGGTCCGTCTGCGTGTGTGTGTCTGTGTGCAATTGTGGCAGGTCGTCATGTAGTGGCAAATACGTGTGTGTGTGTGTGTGTGTGTGTGTGTGTGTGTGTGTGTGTGTGAAAAACTGCAGTTTGCAGGTGTATCACTGTCAGGTACAGTACATGCATGTACAGTATGCATACACAGGCACTGTAGAAGTGTTATTAATCCACAATGTCCCCCTTTAAAAAAAAAAAACAGTGTATTATACCATTTATACTATGGCCACACATCGCTTATCAAAATATACTCATGTACTACTCATACATGTTTTGTTACAGAAAAACAATACATCTTACAAATGCTTTTACGTACATTTAGCGCAAAAAAACACATTTTTCGTTGATTAATTCAAGTTCAATTTATTTCTGATTTATGTGTGGCTTTAAGTATTGTTCTCATTTATAAAAAGAAATCCTTAAAATTTGCTGATATTTTCAGTTACTGTCACCTTGGATATCAAAATGAATTGCTAGAATCCTTGGAAAAAAAATTCTTGGAAAACAAATGATTATATCACATCATGGATTTTTTCTATACTTAAATATCAATATTGGATTAAAGTGAACCATTATCAGGTCAGGCTCCAGCTGGAACAACTTTTTTTTAATAAAAGTTACTTTACTGCTCCAACAAGTAGGAAAAGTCATGGCCGAGTACGGTGTATGCATGTAAAGCTGAAACAATTAGTCGATTAATCATTTAGTTGATCAACAGAAAATTAAACTGAAAATATTACATTATCAATCTTTTCAAAAAGATTTGTTGGTTCCAGCATTTCAAATGTAAGGATTTGATGCCTTTTTTGTATCTTGTACCATGTTGGACCCTGTTCGATGTTAACGGGCATTTGTCACAATTTTCTTATATTTATTAGTAAAAATTATTAATCAAATAATTGAGTAAATAATCTGCATGTATGTATGGCTATGTGGGTTAATTAGAATAGGGAGTCTATATAAAAATGGTGTGGTTATTTGAAAATACCCACTCTCCAGTCACACAGTATTCTCCATTAGCATGGTATGAACTTGTGCGTTACTGTGACTACATTTGAGACTGATGTGTGATGGTTTTCGATTGGTCCCGTTTGCTAGGTGCTCCCTTAATAGGAACCACTGCGCCCATCTGTCAGGGGCCTTGAGGACTCTGTCATACTCGTGTGTCGCCTCAGATAAGAAATGTGTATGAGGTCAGGTGTTGAACTGAGAACACAAGCCTTCATCAGTGAGAGTTTCTCAGCAACTGACTGGTTGAAAGATGGAGGAGTTGTAATTTGTGACTCAGCAGTTTACAATATGGCTTAAACAGGCTAAATGAGAGTACAGTAGCAGAAAATACTGAAATAGTTTTTTTCTGGCTTTTTTTTTTTCACTTGCCAAACCAGCCTAAGACATTAAATGGCTGACTGTGTGAGACATGGTTCCTTGTCTGCCTCTTTCCGACCTGCTTAACTAGCATGACAGCTAGGTACTTTGCTCTTAAAAGCCCAGTAAAAATCACCTCTCTCCTCTGGCTGAAAACACCATTAGCTCTCTGACTCTAGGGTACAACTGGAGTGTGTGTGACTGAAGTGGAGATGGAGAGACATATGGAGGGGTTTCACTTTGGTCAGTGCTGAGCCTGCCCAGAGGGCATCAGAGGTCAGCCTCCTGAACAAACCCACTGTTACCGCGGCTAAGAGGCCACAGGGGTGCAGTAGGAGGGGTTGGGGTCGGGTGTGCCCTCCAGGTAATGAGCTTGACACTTCTCTGATGTCTTTGTGAGCCAGGGTCGGTTTAGTATGTTGATGTGGAGGTCATAAGAGAACTTGGGCGAGCTGACCTAACAACAGGCTAGCTGGTGAACATGTGGAATAGCTGCACTGTGCCCAGAGCAGCCAAACACAGCTGTCAAGTCAGAACAAGCACACACTTTGATTCACTGAGACATGGCTTCTTCTGTTTTATAAGCACAGCCACACATATACACACACAAATTTATTCTGTCCTCACTTACCTGACCAACTCTTCATTGTAAAGGGACTTGGGTGACTCTCGTCCCAGGATGTAGACCTGCCCCTTGAAGACAGACAGCTGCACTTTACCCTCCACATTATCCTGTGACTTGGCTATGCAGTGTCGCACAAAATCGCACTCTGGACTGTACCAGAAACCTAAGGAAACAGCAACATATTACCATAAAGTATGGATGTAAAGGTTTGTTTTTAATATATATGAATGAATATAATCAATTGGACAATGGCAAAAAAACATATACAAGATGGACAAGTGGAGAAAGAGGCTCCTCCTCTGCATATCCTCTATTAGCAGCAGGGTGCACAGGGGTGTGTGTGTGTGTGTGTGTGTGTGTGTGTGTGTGTGTGTGTGTGTGTGTGTGATGCCCACACTTCCCTCTTTCATGAGTTAAAACTGTCTGCGCTTTGGTCTAATTTCTGTTCCAGGTGAAGTTCATACACCCCTTTCTTTTGTCTCATTTTGCTGACCTGGCCCGTCAATCTCTGAGACAGATGGGCGAGGGATGTGTGTGTATGTTCAGAGGTCAGACACGCCCCACTCAGCAGGGGTCCTTCTCTCATCAGCGGCTGACCTCCACCTCCTCGTCTGGCCATGTTCAAAGACACAATCCTTCCCTGCTTTCATTGCCTCTGGATTAGCACAAGGTGTCCAACATGACAAGCGAGTGTCTCTGTTTGGTGGTTATTTGGGGATATTTCAGTAATAATAATTTCATTATCAATCATCATTTGGTCTATTTATTTCAAAGAATAATGACCAATACCTTTTATCCTAAAGTTATGTTTTTAAACTGCTCACTTTAAATTATTAAAGTGTTAAAATATTTAAAATTTTACAATGACATGAAACTAGGAAAAGTAAGCAGATATTTGCTTGCTTTTCCTGGCTTGCATTGAGGTGTGTTGCAAATGTTTGGTGCTTTTATTTGACTAAAATCACATAAACCATTAATACGTTCTCAAAATTTATTTTTAAATTTTTTCATTAAAAATGAATTATTAATTATTAATTGACCACTGATATGCATGTAGCTAACATTCTTGCTGCATTTGTACTGCACTACGCCTAATTGCTGCAAATTATCTCATGACAACTTATTTGGGTAAATACTGACGTATTAATGCAAGGCAGATGCAGGACAGGTGGATTGTTAACATAAGCCCCACTGCCAGCCGTCTGCTATCTATCTGCAGTTATTAATGATTTAAAGTCACAATAGGTTTAATCTCTGCACTGCTTATTCTGAAAGTAGCACCTTTGTGTGCGTTTGCTTCCTGTCTCTGGAGGGTATAACTGAAATGGCCTAGTAGTCGGTCTCTAATGGCACTGATCCTATTATGTGGATAAAGGTGCAGGGGATTGGCGACTGAGCAGAAGGGATGATTAAGACACCTGAGCCAAGAAACAAACACACACACACACACACACACACACACAGACAGACACACCTGACTCATACTGGATTTTTGAGACATAGTGATTATTGGGAGATTTAAAACAAATCAGAATTTTTTTTTTTGTACATAATCAAATAACATAAACAATCAATCTTGATACAGATCCCTTCATTTGAAGCAATGTGTAATGTCAAATCATAGTACTTCTAAGTAGAATTACCTTAAATCAATATATGACATGTCTGGCTTTAAAATATGACTAAGCAATATGCTAGGAATTAAAAGGGAGTGAAAGACAATATATAAGTGATATTAGTGACACCATATCATAAATATTATGTATTTTAGGGATTTACCGTTGTAGACGAGTTCAGAGAACTTGATACCCAGTCCCTGTTTGATCCGACGTACTTCTTTGTCCATGGTAAAGGTCTCAATGTCTAAATGGGCCTTCAACAGAATTGTGCCTCCTGGGGTTTCATATATCCCTGAAAAACACAGAAAAAAATAAATAAATATTTGCACAACAGCAGACAAGCAAGTTTTTGAACAGGAATTAACAGAGCAATAGGCACCGAATTCCACATTGTATAATGTCTATGTCAAATATTCAACATTAATATCTTGTCATTCTCATGGTTTAATATAGTCTACAACCTTTTTGAGACCCAAATGATAGAAATTGTGGTCAAAAAGACTGAGATAGTACACAATTGTTTACAATACATCCCTTAATTTTATCACAACTTTCATCATCCTCATCAGAGGCCATTCATAGGAACATAAACTACAAGCCCTGTTCATCTGAACTACCTACAAGCAAACGGCTCTATTAGCCATCAGCCGTCTGACAGACAGGCCTTCACAGTGCTCACAAAACATGGATGAGCCTGTCCTGGGTAAATGACAGGGTAGGAGGCCCCTGCCAGCCTGGAGACTGGACCAGGGCTCTGCCTACCCTGCAATTTACCCCCTCCGGACAGAGAGGGAGGGGTGAGGGGAGAAAAGATGAGGTAGATGACAGGAGAAGTGAAGCTGTCACTCAAATGTCAGCTAAAACAAAAGGAGGGCAGGGAAAATGCTACCAGACAGATTTGACAACAGAAATAGGAGCTTTATCAATGACATTTTTGTGTGAGCTGAAATTGTGAAAAACTGAGTGTTGTTTCCCCATCCAATACATGGTTCCTCACATAATGTGTCAATTTGAATGATACTCAGTTTTTGTTTTTTTTATTTAAGCTGTGGTACCAAACTGCCCAACATATCCTTCACTAAAGCCAACACCAGGCTGCCAAATTCCACAATGTACTTGGTGTTCTAACTCCCAAACTCTTTTCTGAGATTTAACAGATGAACGCTATTTAATCTCTTCCAATCTGGTGAGCAGTGGAGCGCACTTACTTTGTGCTTGCGGCCAAAAACGGAGCTTAGCAATGCTGCTAATTGTTTAAAGCCTCAAAAGGCTGCCACCTGAGCTAGAACGGCTTGTGGCTTTTTGGTGATCCAGGGCCACAGAGGGCACGTAGGGACATTTCCGCTGGCTCTATCAGATAAATAAGTTAAAACTGCCCTCCAACACAACTTGGCTTAAGTGCTCCAAAAGAGAGCTAGCTTATCAGAGAGGAGCAAACAATGAAACGCTATCTGGGTAAGCTCTAACAGTGGCAGTTTAGTTAAGCTTATAGAGACAACACCCCCAGTGGTTTTTGAAGTTTTAATCTTTTATATGGTTCCTGCAGGTATGCTAACCATGCTGCAGGCATGAAGGGGTTTAGGTCAGGAATTAATTCTTCCTGAGCTGAGCTTTAACCCTTTGGGCAAACCGTGCAGCATAAACAGGCAACACATGCAAATAAAAGCAGATAAATGTCTTAAGATGGATAGGAGTATATTTGACCATAGAAACACTTTGCTATTGATTGGAGGGACATTTCTGTATACATAATTCCAATAAATACACAAAAAATGCTTCCCAAACTTGTGACAATTGTTTTAGTGCCTCTGTCTTAGAGTTTAAGAGCAGCAAGGAATGGACATGAGGCAGTCTGTTCATTATCGAAAGATATAGCCATTTCCGACGGCTTTTCATAGGTGCACCTCAGCTAACGCCAGTTCCAGTGCATGGGTCAGAGGCTTGACAGCACTGTGACAGGTGGGAAATGTTACTCTGGCATACAGGCTGTTGAATGTTTTGTAGCACAGTGACAACATTATTGACAAACCATTTCAATCCCCCACGCCTCCCTGACCCCACACAAATAAATATGACCCAACACAAATAGGTATGACATGTGCCCATTCAGTCCCTCCCATCATCCATTGTGCTAACACGACCTGCCAGTCCAGAGAAGACCAACATGTACACTTGATGGTAGTTATTCAACCAATTGGACACCTTGTGCTCCACCTCTTCTCTTCCTCTCTCTATTGCTTCAGTGGAGGAAAAAGCTTTGATCTTTTGTTCAGTCGAGGGGAGAGAAAAGTGGGCTTCCCATTTTCCAATTTCCACCTGCCAAGTTGCACCACAGCTACAAGTCTGTTGGTCAGTCAATTTGCCAATCATAGCACATATGGGGGAAAAGGGGTGTGTGTATGTGTCTGTGTGTGTGTGTGTGTCCGTGTGTGTGTGTGTGTGTGTGTCATACAAGGCCAAGACAGCTCACTGCCCTTGTACGTTAGCTGCAGTAACATATGTAGAGACCTAACAAAGGAGCTTTTCAAGTTGCCTGTTGATACCAAAGATAAAGAGACAAAAACATCCTGGTGCCACTGCATGTGCACATATGTGATCGACTGTGTATTTGTGTGTATCCAGTGAAGTGTGCACGCCGCTATCTTGTTCGCAGTGCGTGTGTTTTCTGTACGTGTGTGCATACATAAGAGAATGGAACTTCAGTGCTTATGATTCCAGGTGAACCAGAGGAAAACATTTTCTTTGAGGAGAGTGTTTTTGTCACCCAGCCCGCTTTTATGGAAGCGGAATAGCAAGTGTGACAAAAAGCACTCACGTAAAATAACTGCAATTTGCATGAAAGCCCTGGATACTGAAAGAAAAGCTTTTGAATGGATGTAAAATTAAAATATTGAGACGTGTTTTAAAGTAAGTGCAAATATGTCCATCTCAGTGCATTCACAGTGCATATCACTGTTCATGTGAGTGAGGAAGCCTGTCAGACTAATTTGGTACAAAATGTCATAACAAGGACAGATAAAAACAGATATAATTTTAATTTGTTACCTCTAGACTTCATGCCGATGAAACGGTTCTCTACAATGTCAATCCGGCCAACGCCATGCTTTCCACTACGAGAAAGACAGGGAGAGCCAGGCAACTATTAAGTGGACACACACTCATAAATTCATTTTACCTTGAGTTAGATTAGCCCACATAAAGAGCCTTTAAGTAAATTCTTAATTGTCTGGCTAGTCAAAAACATGATCATCTGTTAATAAACAATACATAATTAAACATTCCAATTAATAAAGCAGCAGCAGGAAAGAATTCACACCCTCGTTACAATATGTCTCCTCATGATTTTTCCACAGACCTGTGAGCATCATTGGTAAAGTCAGCCTTAGAAGTAGCTGAGGCATCTTCTACACACATTCAAAATATAATATTGAAGGAGAGGAGATGATGAATGAAACGTACTAACAAAGCTGAAAATCAATTTTACTTTCCCCTGAAAATGGACATTAAACCCATGGCATTAATTCAGATCTACCAATGTTACAAACTAGTTTGTGATGCATGTAATGAAGAAGCTTGAGAAAAATCATCATGGGCAACACAAAGCTCAAAGCGGTAGGAGATTTTTCTGTAGAATCAAATCGGCTCACCTTCAGTACTTTCCAGTTATTCGGACAGTCGGAACGCAGAGAGGGAGAAAGAGTAGAGGAGACAGAGGAGGGAAAGCTCTGGTGGGATCTGATCCCAGGCCAGCAGTGACAGACAAACGTCATTCCAGAGGTGGTGAACTTAACAAACGCGGGAAACTTGCATACTAATCTAATAGAGAGGCTTCCTTACACTTGATACCTAACAAATCATATAGGGAAAGTAAAAAGGACTTTTCAGTAAATGCTTTATAGACATTAAAAAAAATGCTTACCCAATCTCATTGAGGTATGAGAAGATTTCCAGTGGTGAATCCTTGGATTTGCCTTCCTTCTCATTGGTCACCTTTACAGGCACTCCTAAAAGGGAAAAAAAATTCTTAAAATGAGCATTACTTGAATAGCTGTCAGTGTCATGCATTAAGTCAAAATTATTTTTGGATATGTGATATCTTTCACCTTATTGGTACCTGATGTGGAGAGAAAATACCTTCTAGTAGTAGTAGTAGTAGTAGTAGCAGCAGCATAGACCAAAGCGATTTTCACCAAGATCAGAGAATTGATCTCATAGCACATAAAGATCAATGAGTACAAATGTAACCTTTACACAGTTAAATCAACAGTTTTGGGATATAGCTTTTCAAAAAGTAATAAAAAGATTCACTACAACTGACAAAATTCTCTCACAAAAAAATAAAGTGATCAAATCTGCTGATAAGCGCTAATTATCACAGTCACTAAAATCAATAGTTGTCAGCTAAAAGTAAATACCATTACAAAAGGAGGTGGTGAGAAGGGCTAATAAATTCAAAGGCCCTGCTCATTTGAAAGCTGTGAAATCGTGGGCAGGCCTTTTCCTAATTCAATTACACGCGCAGCTTTGTTATCCATACGCTCTTTAGCGCTGAGATTTTTTTTGTGCCACTGAGTGTGAGTTCATGCGCATGTGCAGGAGACAAAACCACTTTCAGATTACACACACACACACACACACACACAGTAGGCAAGGCTAGTTGGTTTACTTCAATATTACAATTAAAACTATTAAAGTATGACATCAAGTAATCATAATACATTAGATATAACAATTTTTCTATATAAAATTAAAATTCTCTCACCATGTAAATAAATGTACTTAACATAATCATGTTCCAACCTTTTTACGCAAGTATGCAATAAAATCACACACACACACGAAATAAAAAAAAAAAAAAAAACACCCATGCTGACTCCACACACTTCCTCTTTAGAGCCACTTAAACCAAGTACACATCAATCACTGTCATGGACCTGCTTATTACAACTTATTACAAACATTTGCAGACTACACAATACAAGGAGAGGAAATTAGAAAAGATCTGCTGATATTCACTCTCCATCCATCCAGCGCTCAGTCCTATACATACTTTAGCATGCTTGCAGTTGTCAGTCACATAGTTTTGAAGAGAAGAGCAGCACTTCTATTTGCCTTTCAACCAGCGTTTACAAAGCCTTCATAGGAATGACACGTGAAGGACTTGACAAATTTTTTTAGACAAGGGCTTTGTTGATGGCTCATTCTCATATCGCGGGAATCGTGGTGGCTCCCATGGAGGAAGAAAATGTACCTCCCTGTGCAGGAGAGGGCAGTGTGGATGGTGCATTATTAAAACTGTGCCCCCTCCCAGATACCTAATAATTAGATTAAAAGTTCAAATAAATTAAGTGTCTGAACGTGGGAGTGTAGGGGCTGGCATTTCATTCCTGTGCTCTCTTTTTCCTCGCTCTCTCCATCATGCGGGTTCTATCATTCACTCGGGGGTCTTTTTCTCTCCGTGATCCTTTTCTTCAGTTTTTCGCAGCCTAACAGTGCAGACAATGGGAGCATAGACACAGTTGTAGGAAAAATTACTGCTTTACATTTTTCCTCTCTGTCTCTTTTTCCTCTCCACTTCTTTGGCATGAAAGGAGGGAGGGATGACATTTTTTTTTTCTTAAAAAAAAAAAGGGAGAGAATTGGGGAATGGAGTGTTTGACGGGGGAAAAGGTTCCTGTCGTTAAATATTCTTTTTTAATCAGTGAGAAAACTTTGGTGAGAAAGGCAGGGATAAAAAGGTGGGAGGGGGACTGAAATGAAACATTCTTGTGCTGATCTTGTGCTCACAGGGAGGAGTAGGCTCGGGCCTTTGTGTGGACAGCTAAAACAGCTTTTGTCATAGGGTGCTCAATAAAGGCACAGAGAATGTGTGTGAAAACGGAGCGCAGGCCTGCAAAGAACCCGCGAAACCAGACTGGGCTTTACTACTGCATCACTGTTTTACAAAAGCATATCTCTTCTCCAGCTGACTTGACACCAACCTACTTGTTTTATAGTTAAACATTTTCTTTGGGAAACTGGTAATACTTTACCCGTTTCCCTAAGAAAATGTTTAGGACACCATGTCAGTGCAGATACATGTTGACTACCAAATGGCATTTTATCAGCTTAAGTGGTCACAAATATTCCCTCCAAATCTTCTGCCAACCTTCTGAACTTCCCTTATATTACTATATTAGCTCATAAAGCTGCCCATCAAGCCCATGTGATCAGAGGAGCTAGTGTCTCTCAGCCGATTGATGTTAGTGCTCTGCAGCCTCCACCAGTGACCAGGGATGAAGAGACCTCAGTGCCATTTGCCCCAGGCATGGATGTTTCTTGCCATTTTCTCTTTACGCAAACATGTGACACTTTCCACTATTCAGCTTGGCCCTCATGGCAATATATCTAATGAGCGTTTCTCTGGCCCCTCAGGGCTTGGTGTATTAGATGGGCTTAATGCTTCCGGCCTGTGTGTGTGCCCCCGGGCCAAACATGGCAGCTTTGGACCAAGTAATGCTGTGAAGGGTTAAGGATAAGTCTGGGTGGTCAGGAATGGTGATAAAGTGCAACCGGGTCAGCGTGAGAGCTGTAGCCCTGCGGCGATAACCATCAATGTTAAGTAACATGAAGGACAAACACTATCTCTTACTGATACATTATAGAAGTTCAGAACTGATATAATTCAATAAAAATCATGCAAACTAACAAACTTATTTTCCAGTGTGTGTGCACACGATTATACAACAAAAGATTTGCATCCAATTGGTTTTTGATGGAGACAGATTTTAGAAACCAAGCCTGGGAAAGTCCTGACATTTTTCAAATTAAGTGCAAATTTTGTATGATATAAATGAACCTCAAATGCAAGAGACCAGGTTGCATTCAACAGACAAATACCAAATCAATTTAAAATATGACAGGTAAGACCAATTATAAGCCAGATGTTTCCCTTTTGTTTTTTTTAAGATTATTTTTTGGGCTTTTCCGCCTTTGATGGACAGGACAGTGAGAAAGGGGGGAGAGAGGGGGGGAAGACGTGCAGGAAATCGTCACAGGTCGGACTCCAACCCTGGACCTCTGCGTCGAGGCATAAACCTCTAAATATTTGTGCGCCTGCTCTACCACTGAGCAAACCCAGCCACAAATGTGTTTTTTAAATAATTAAAATTAAATTTAAATTATTTTAAATTATTTGACTGAATTTCCATTAAATCAAATTAATAATGTCAGTTCCGAGCTTTCATAACGTAACTCCTAACTTTTTGGTCATGGAGGTTTTAGAAACTATAAAAAAAAAAAAGAACACTGACAGAGAAATCAACAGGTGACACATGTTGCAAGCACAAACCGTTTCTGAACTCTATCTCCAGTACGTCAGGGGTGTTGGGAGAATCTTCTGGGTTCTTGGTCATTTGGTACAGGTCAGCCGGAGCATGGCTCTGAAAAACATAAAAACATGCACTCACTCTCTATTTCTATTCCTCTTGATGAATAACCAGGACCTTCTGAGACCTCATCAAACAACAATACTGCGGATGGGGAGACTATTGTGCGAGGCGATAAAGGACAACTCGAGATACGGCGTGGGAGAAGAAAAGAGAGGATGATGCGTGAAAAAGGAGAAACCTGAAAACACCATCAGGAGTTGAGTGAAGATAAAAAAAAGAGGAAAAAAATAATCAATGTTCCATTTTTCTCCTCTATTTGGTTTCATTTTTCCTGCATAGCCCCTCACCATAGGGGAAGGCGGGGAAAAGTTGGATGCAGCCAGGAGAGTGGGAAAGGGCAAAAGAAAGAAATTACTCACATCCCCAAGAATAGTGAACACTTGACAAGTCAAAAAACACCTGATACTATGACAGAACCTTTTTGAGCAACACAATGTCCTCAATAATATTCTGCCTGTCTGTAAAACTTTCAGATCTTCCGATTCTATCATGCGTCTGCTGTGCGTCCCTACCTGTCTTCACTTCCTCTAATCTTCCAGTTTTGATTTTCTGAGTGACCATTCTCCTTCTATTTCTATTTTCAAAAGAAGAATTTTGCTAAATGGGCATCACACAACAAAGTCCACACCCTAAATCCACTAAAGTTGTCCTGGGTGACAGACGCTTGTCGGTTTTCCAGTTGGTGGGAGCCGGGAACAATTTCAGTAAGTCATGGTTGGGACCTAAAAGAGCGTGGCGGTCTGACATGTCTGCCCAGCGATGTGGCCCTCCAACAATTACACAGCATTAGGACAAGACGATGGCCAATGTCTCCTGAGCTGAGGCAAATTGCAGGGGAACTATGCAAAATAACTACTGGGTGCATTTAAATGGAAAGCTTTACCAGACACTAAATCATCATACAATAACTAATCGGCATCCGCTCATCGCCTGTCAAGTGAGGAGAAAACGAGCAACGCAATCACTTTCCTTCCTTTTAACTAAACACCAAAATTGACTGGGAAGGCGCCCGTCTTCGTCTCCTTTATTTTCTGCCTCAGTGCCCTGAAAGATGCCAAATGAGAGCAGGAGAGGGGCGAAATGACTACCCTAAAAAGCCTTTCAATGCATACTCTTTGAGGGGGGACTGAATTTTAAATACTGGATAATGTGAAAGTCTATGGTTCCTGTGGTGTTATATGCTGGTTGTAAACAAATCAACCTTCACATAAAACACAGTATAGCGCATATGAGCCATTGGCTGTATGGGTTGCCAACTTGTGGGAAAACTTAAAACAGTGTTTATACATTACTTGTATAGTTTTTGACATGTTATGCATTAATTAAACAAGCAGCTCCAGATTTAGTCTTTCTGCCAAAACAGATTAAAGTACTTTAGCTTAGGATAAATACATATTTAAATTTCTGGTGCGGGACGAATTTAATTAACTACCCGAGTTTCCTGTGTGAGTGTTAATTGCCTATAAAACAACAAAAGTGTTTAACTAAGGCTTAGAGAAAGGCCTCAATTAAGAACAATTTCCATCTGATGAATTAAAAACACGTTTAAAATGTATAAACATTCATGAGGAATGCTTAAAAACTCATGCATGCTCCAACCATGAGAGCTCAAATGGGTACAAAGAAAAAAGGAAAAGTGAGGGGAACAGGCTTGTTTCCAGTGAGCGAGAGATCAATGCATTTCAATTCAAACCCCCTGCAGGTGGACCTGTCCCAAAGCCATGGCCCTGAAAGAGTGGAAAAGGTAGAGACAGAGAAGGCGGGGGCCGGGGGTATTGGTGGGAAATGGGGCATGAAGCGTACCATCATGTAGCACAGAGGAGCTCCTTTGGCAGTCTTTGCTTCTACCATATTGTTGTGCTAAACGTGGCCCATACAGCAAAGAAGAAGGCTGACGCATGAACTTAAAGCAAGTAAATTTCTATCTTTCCACATATTAGTTGCCTCATTGGTTTTCAATCGAAGCCAACAGAGCCAAAAGAGGCAGAGGTGGCAGGAGGGAGAGGGGGAGGAAAGGAGGGGAGAGTTGAGAGGAAGATAGAAGAGGATGGTAAAAACATCTTTGGCGCAATGGGTTGGAAATGACGCTTAAATCACCACGTTTCAAGTCTGTCCTTCTCTTTAAAATGCAAACATGACAAATTGAGACAAGAATAAAACAATATACACGTGATGTGCTTAAGAGATATGTATATTCGTAACACCCAGGCTGTTTGGGTTAATGTTAGGGCTTCAGCTGAATTTAATGAGGACAACAGGCACTTCTACATGGAGGCAAAGCTATAGTGATGCTGAGATGGACGCAGGGAGCACTCGCTAAATATTACAGGTCAGACCAATCAGACCTGAGGGCAGCCAAGGCACATGACAAACGCTGACCTCTTTGCTTCAAAGCACAAATACATACATACACCTACAAGCCCACTTCCTTCCCCTACAGGCAGTCTTCTGTCCATCCATCTTTCCAGCCAGCCATGCGACCAGCAGAAAACAAGGTTTCATTTCCTCTAGGTGAGCGGAGGCTTGGCGTCACGCTCCTTTACTCCTGGTCAACACGAGCAGGGGCCTATCAGCTCCGTGATCAAAGAGCGCAGTGGGCCCGAGGAAGCTCACTGACACAAGCTATAATTAAGACTGAGGTGATGTTTTAATGACTCAGGACGAGTGTCAGGCTGCCTTAGGCTGGGCCCTGGAGTTAGTGGGAATGAGAGTGTGGAGCCATCTTAATATTGGCATAATGCTGATTAAATCTGAAGAATGCCACAACACAGCAAATCTGATCTGTTAATGCCAACTATGGGTGGGGAATATGGTTAAAATCCTCTGATAGTATATACAATGTTCCATTCCAATGCCGGGTATATATCCTAATATGAAAAATTTTCTGGAAATTCTATTGAGCCACATGTATAGATTAAATAACCTGATGGAAATGTTTATGAGTTTGTTTTTTTCCCAACCCATGCCAACAAAACCAGAACCTAATTTTGAAACATAATTTGTTCAACTTAACGACAGCTCAATGCAGTCAGGTGCCTGCTAATATCATTAACTCTGACTGTATTAACATAACAGATAACTGAAGTTGTCCTGGGCGCATGTCTTCACATAGGTTAATGCTGCCAGATGGAGGTGAGTAAATTGTGAAAATCACCAGGCCATTGTGCTACAGGCAAGATGGTTTGGGGTTATCAGGAAGGATACCATGTTAATCATAGAGTAACCTGAACTCTGCTGACTCTTATCTACAGGAGAACATATGAGCGGCCATTTGGACATTTCCTAATCTGACTGTGTTGAGCAGAGAGGGGCTTTTGTACCACATGTGGGGGGCGTTGTAGGGTTTGAATAGTTGAGGTCCGCCCTGAGCCTTGAGGGCTGTAACTGGAGGAGAGAGAGAGAGGCTGATACACAGAGGAGATACTTAGAACAAGATGACCTCTTTCAGATGACCCTCTAGGTCGATCAGAATCTGTCATGATGGTTCAAGCATTTGGGTGGGAATCTCACTTTGCTGTTGTTGCACTGGTTTGGTTTACATGAATGTTTAACCTAGGAATAATATTTAGATATTGTGATGTTGTTGTGAGGTTTACTCTGACCGTAATTAACAAACAGTACTTTGAAAAAGTCCAATTGCCAGAGGTTGTGGCTACTGAAAATTACTCAATCACAGCTTGTTCAAAGTTCAAAATATCATTCCGTGCCCTGGGTAATGGATTCAAATCCTTTTACCACTCTGGACCACTGCACCATAAATATTTCATTGTATTTAATGTCATTAATCGATTCAATATTGGAGTAAATGGTCCAACACAAAACCCCTGAATGAAATCAGTTACACAATACTGTCATCATACATCGCTATGCTATTGAGCCGGTTCGCCTCATTCTTTTCAAAACATTTCTCCACAGGCCGACCACTAAAGAGCCAGTGGAGGGGTGGGAAGGGGACAGAGAAAGAGTGAGAGAAATAGAGTTCTGTGAGTTACAGTGGCCCTGCATCTCCACTCCAGCAACGCGGGACCCCTCGCCTCCTTGCGATACCCCATCCATTGGGGACTCATCTGTCTGGTGCGCTGCCTTTGTACTTTACTGTTACTGGTGACATTTTGGTGTCACGGTGTCACGATGAAATGGCTCCCCTCCCACGTCGCAGCCCGCGGCGGCGCAACCAGTGGAACAATGAGGTCCCGAGGAGTTGGGGCTGGAACTCAGGAGGCCCCAGCTGGGTGCAACGCCCTAACCCTTCCCCCTCCCCGGCTCCCATGAAATCGGGAATTAGTCGAAGCGTTGCTGACGACAAGTCAGTGTCTGTGTGTCCCAGGCTCTTCCCAGGGCCCGGCGAGGACCCGGGGTGAGGAGAGACAGAGACACAGACACAGCGACCAAGGGATGGGAGCTTTGGGGGTCACCGGGGGCAACCTGCATGTACTGCTTTGACCTCTGACCCCAGCAGAGATCAAACTGTGTCTTACCAATGGCACTGTGGGAGAGTGAACTGTGTTTTGTCTCTGGCAGGGCTGGCATGGGTCAGCAGGAGGGACAGTAGCCTTACTGCCATGTTATTTTTATGGTCACTCCAAGTGAATGATGCACTTTAACTGTCAAAAAAAAAAAGATCTGCTGTTGTGGAAATGACAGCGACATTATGTGTGTGTGAGGACAAAGGAGATTATTTACTGTACTCCAAAGTAAATGGGATGACAAATGTTTTTGTAATTTAGTTTCTGATTGTTCTATTCATTTTAGCACTAGATTACATCATAATGAAGTAGTACAAAATATTTTAAAAACAGGTACTGAAGTATCTGAAGATGACATTGACTGTCCAGATGTTTTTGTAGAATCTCAAGACATAAAACTGTTCAACTGTACAAATGTCTCCAGTTCAGTTTTACAGTTTCTTGAATCACGGTGTCAGTGCAAGATTTTTTTAAATATGTTATAAAATATAAAAATATTTTATAATATAATAAGTATTTTGATTAAAAAGTCAGTATTGTCAGTTAACATACATTTGTGTGAAAGAAGAATGTTATTTAAGACGAGTAACTTTCTTGGTATTTAATCAGTGCTTTTCATAACCGCGTTCTCTGTACAGTATACACATTATATCTGTAGTTAATATAAATGTGTCAGTTTCATTAAGTAGTATATCAGGACATCACAATCTAAAGGGGCCAAAAGGAGGACAAAGGAATAACTAAAAGTAGGACCTTTTATGTTCAGGAATTTGTAGACATGCCATTGGGAATGGGTATTACCTTGGGATTCTCCAGGATGCCAGACTCATAACTGTGAAGAATTGCGAAAATTAGTCTATTTAATTTTCATAAAAATAAATAATTCATAATTATAATAAAACATTGAAACGGGAACTAAACAAGGTGTATCACACCAGTCCTACCCACCTTATATGCATGAGGTTAGCATCCATGCTCCATGGTGCCCGAGGAGTGACAGGCACAGGGATGCCATGTTTCTACAGTTTGACAGAAAAAGCGGTTATGTTACATTCCGTTTGCCTGTAAGCTAACTGCACCTGAAGGTTCGAGACTTTAAATCAGAGTTATACTTATCGGTAAAACAAGTTCTGAATACAAGGAACCAAGCAAACTATATCCAGCGGCTGGATTTTGTAACCAAATGTATGTTTCCCTCCACTGCTTCGGTCTTTAAGGTCAGCAGTGAAAAGACCAAAATAGATTAAAAAATATATGTATTTTTTTGTAGGTTCAAAGGAAAAGTCAACAATTTTGTGTTTTAAGATTGTGTGATTTTACAAGTACTCCGGGACCAGCAAGAGAGTTGTGTTCACTAAAACATCATGACCACCCTCTAGTGGGAAAAACGGGTCTAAACCACTATCTAATGGGACCCTATGAACAAACCGCCAATGAATGCGTGTGTGGTCTAAATAATATAAATCTGAAAATGGTTAGGATAACTGTAAATATAATCATGAGGTAGAGAGTAGAGATGTAATAATACATTATATTTTTCACCAAAGGCATCTGAATTCAATACACATGGTCAACAGATTTAATTTTTTGTTCAAACAAAGCTTCATGCACATATGGATAAGATAACACTTAATTGATCACAGACCAGATACAAATTCAAATGGGGTTAAAAACAGAGTAAATGAAAATATAAATACTACTACCATAAATTGAAAGCTGTACACAGATACAAAATAGGTACAGGAAGAGTACTCGAAAGAAAATCAATACAATAGATGTACAGTATACAATAACCTTGGCGGATATTTCTGTTATAATGTAATTACTTCTTTTCTGTTAATATGCTGCTGAGAAATCACCCT
>NC_135870.1:13185992-13248492 GCF_031162955.1 Sander vitreus | reverse complement strand
AATAGTATGTATTATTTCCTATATTTCATTCATATTTTGTCACTGGCTCCATATACTCTATAGCGCCTGCTGTCTCTGCAGAACCAAAAACATTCTAAAAGACTTCTTATCCTGGATACCACCTGTTTAACCTGTTGGCAGGTGCTACAGGACCATAAAAACATAGACCATCAGACATGGGAACTGTTTCTTTCCCTGGGCTATAAGCCCACTTATGTCCAACAATGTTTGAGTGACCCCTCATTTGCAATATGACTGTCCTTCAAGGACAAACAGGGTTCAAAATTAACTTTTTTGTCCACCAGCCAAATGGCTAGTGAATGTTCAAAGTGTACCAGCCAATCAATAAGTTACCATCCATCATACATACCATCATTTTACCAGCATTTGGCTTGTGGATGGTGTTACAAACCTCCTGGATCGTCCAATAATTACATTATTTAGTGCAATAATTATATTCATACTAGTGCAATAAATACTCTTATTCTAGTGCACAATTACACTGTATTTATTTATTACAGGTGATAACTCACCTGTTATGCCAGGTGAGTTTGGAAAACGTCCCTGCTTAGGTCTACATAATTGCATTAACCCTAACCTTTTATAGAGTACCTGGTCAGTTCATGCAAGTTCATAGTAAGAGCTGTATATTTAAGTTCACTGTATCTTTAATAAAGTTATATGTTCAAGTAGCTCAGTTTATCAGAATTTTTTTTTCAGCAGGTAACACTGTAAACGACACACAAAACAAAAGTTTTTCCCATCATGGCAGCAATCACACAAGCATACTGCTACATGACACCAACATCCATCTTCATATGCTACGTATGTAGCAATGTCATACTCTGTCCCATATCTTATGTAATGTGACTTGAAGTGATGAAATGCTGCTGATGAATTGCAGTAAACCTTGCAGTGTCACTTACATAAGGGTGTGTTTCATTCTTATGTAGGTTCCATTCAGTATGGCAAAACAATGTCTTTGAACCTTTCATACCATTTTGTGATACCAAACAGCTCCTCACAAAGACTTCACTATACTGTATGTCCATACTCCATTGCATGCTTCATAGTAAGATAATTTGGTAATTTGAGTATCCGGTCCACCAATGTCCTTCAGTCTCTGAGAACATCATAAGAGCTAAAAACCTTGACCGAGAGAAGCAACTTTATATTTTTATTTCTTCGCCATAAACTTCCAAAATCAAAAAACAAATGGTCAAAAATACAATATAAAGTTCTGAAATTCAATACACTGAATATTTTTTTTTATTTTTCTTATACAGGGCAAAAAGACTGAGGCTCTGATGCACTGATGGCTAGTGACTTTGTTTAGTCCTCTTTGCTTTTCTGGATCTCAGAATATGGTGTTTCACAAACATTGAGCCTCCCCCCCTATTATCCCCGATCATATACAGTTCACTAGTTAGGCATTTGCCAAAGACGTACAGTACAAAGTGCCCAATAACAAGTCCTGGAGCTAACAATTGTGTTGAAATTTTCAATCAACTTTTGTACTTTGTATACAATGTACACGCCCCCCCCCCCAACCCCCGCATTTGACTCTCCCATGAACAAGAGTCAGTTGAGATTGAAGGTGTACAGATGTATTGAAAGGCTAGGTTGTCAGAGAAAAAAAAAAAAGAGGGGAGATTAAACCTGGAGAGTCAAGGCGAGTTGCTGTCAAATCAGTGCCCATGTTCGATATGGTGAGTAAGTCTCAGACACTCCCAAGATCCAACGGCAGAAAAAGACCAGCATCCATGGGGGAGGGACCCAAACTGCTGCACTCCATCCAATTTGCCGGTTTTATTCAGGAAATATGTCAATGCCAATCTATTATAAGTCATGGTACAACACCCATAAAATACAATAAATTATTTCCATTCCTTCTGCACACAGAAAAATGCATCTTTTCTTCCATTTTTCCATTCATTAGTTGTTTACCTTGCACTATGACATACATGGGCTTTTTTTATTCTTGTTATGAAGAAGAGGACGTACAAGTAGGGTTTCGAAAAAAATCTGGCATAATATACATGTTCAACTTAAAACCCAAAACAGCAGTTTGGAGGAAAATATAAAAAAAAAAATTGGATGAGATGGTGTCTGTGGATTTGGCCAAATAAAAAAATAAGATAGAAGAAAAAAAAAAAGGTGTACCCTGGCGGGGGGGAACTGGAGGAGAGGGAGGGTCTTTGTGTCCCAGTCGGTGGGGGAAGTTAGTGGTGCTGTGCAATCCTCTTATCTTAAACCCCTTTGCCTACCACTCTTTCTTTTTCTCATCCATGGACACTCCACCAGGTCCAAGTGCCACCACCAACAGCAGGCCGCCGATGACTGAGGTGGTCTGGAAGAAGTCGTACTTGAGGAAGTCATGCATGGGCTTGTAGGCGGGAACGGTCCAGAAGGCGTTGAAGTAAACGTTGATGGCCAGAAGCCACACGACGAGGGTCAACGCCGCCAGCTTGGTTTTGAAGCCGATGGCCACCAGGATGATGAGTGCCGTTCCAACCATGTTCTGCAGGATCTGTGGAAGAATGTTAAAGTAGGTGGGTGAAGATTTGCACTTTACAGTATGTGATCATCACAAGTGGGCTATCGACTGACAAGCAAGTTTGTAAGATCATTTGTAGAAACCTACTGTACTTAAATGAATAGAACTCAGCTGAAGAGTTGTGGTACACTGGAAAATGCATGCAAGTAATTTTAGTATATCTGATTTGTTTTTAGGGGTAGCATTAGACCTGGGGGATATGAAGAAAATCAAATATCACAATAGTCTTGGCCAAATACCTCAATATTGATATTGCAACAAAAATTGTAGGGTTGACTATTTGACAAAATAATTATCAGTACCATGGATATAATAATTACTAGGGTAAAGGCAAATAATAGCTACTTCTTCTACCTGTGTCTTCTTAAATATTCCAGAATATATCCCTCCCATAAATCCCAAAAACTTTGTTTTCTGTACAGATTAAACAAACAAGATATACTGTGTTAATTAGTGAACTTTAAAAGGTGTTAGTAAGGTGGAGTTTGTTACCATTGGAAAGAGCCAGGCTAGCCGTTTCCCCCTGCTTCCAGTCTTTATGCTAATTATAGCAAATTATATTATCTTAGCATAAACTCTCTGCAAGAAAGCAAAGAAGTGCATTTTCCAAAAGGGTTGAATTTGTCATTTAAGTCTAAATCTAATTAAGATGACGTTTGTGTTCGTACTGATGTAGTGGCGTAGCATTGGTCTTTATGATGAAATATCCATCAGTGTTGGATGAGGGTTGTTGTTGTCAGTACTTACAGAGAAGAAATTGGAGTCAAAGTGCAGCAGAGTCATGAACATGAGCACTAGCAGTACTCGACCACCCAGCTGCATGTACTGCTTTGGTGAACTCTCTCCCATGGAGGGAACTCCAGCAAACATGCTCTTTCCTTCCGAACGAGACTCGGCCAGCAGCAGGAGCAGACCACCTCCTAGGGCCAGGTTTCTGGGAGAGGAGAGAGGATGGTTATTTGTGGACAGTGCTTGTCAGACCTGCATACAAGCACAACATGTCTAGAATACAAAGTGTATACAGTACAATCAGGTTTGTTGAGGCTGATTGCCAAATTGTAATCTCATCTGATCATGACCTCATTACTGACTGGAATGAGGATGTTCAGTATGGTACAACCACGTGTTCTTCTTAATATCAATACATCTGTTCATTTTTTTTCAATAAACTACTTACTCATTTAGTTGTAAAATGAATACTGAATACTTAAATTATTTACCAGTAATCAAAATTGTCATCCTTTTATCAACTCATTGATTGCACAACTTCTTTCAGCGTTTAGGTTTACTCTGACTCTATAATAAAAAACATTTATTAAAAATACACCGAATGCAGAAACAGAAAAACTACAATGTAGCACAGTATTTAAGGGATTTCTCTGATGGCCTATGACTCATCTGGCCTGTCGATGTTTAAATAAATCACAGGTCTTGTTCACAGTAATTGTTGGTGTCTGCTTGACAACTGAGATGCTTTCTCATGTACTACCATTGCAAATGAAAATGTTCATTGCTGCAGAAAAAGCACTACATGCTGTCAAATTAATTAAAGGTCCAATATGTAATATATTTACTGTAATAAATCCAAACATTACCACAATGCGTCATCAGATATTAAGGAAACATGCTAAGTTGAAATACTATTTTTTCTGACAACAATGCTAATGCCAGTATTTTCTCCTTTTTCCGTGATAAAATTTCTGTGTTTTGGCCTGTGTGTTGTTATCAACTGCCCAGTTTGACAGCCAGGCCGGGTTGCCAGATATACCTGTAAAAACGTAAACAGCTGTAACATTAGTACAGCCATGAAAGCAGCAAACAAACGAACGGGATCAACAGAGATACATTTGTGTTTGATGTATTTGAAAGATGGAGACAGCTTAGAGCCCAAAAGGACGCAGAGTTGGCCAATTTCCTCCTGAACAGGTAAGCATTAGCTTCAGGCTAATTTATCACGGCTACAAGGAATGGGCATTTTATGTCATTTCAACATTCGTGTAGCTACTCACATTGAATTATATAGCTAGAGTACCCGAGTTGGTTACTCGCAAAAAATATTGAGACACAGCTAGTAAATTATCCTGACTGGTCCTGGCTAACGCCGCCATGCTAACCCTGCTAACGTTACCGGAGAACCAGGCAAGCGGGCCACGGCTTATAACGTGTAGGCTGTAATGGTAAGTTATTTTATGCCAAGAGAGGGGGGGGGGGTTAATAGGAAAGAGAGGACCGTGAGTTTGCAGTGTGTTTAGCGATTGTTGCCGTAATTCTAAGCCAATAAAGTGTGTTCAGTTGGGTGGAGAGGACGGCAAGGTAGCGGTGTTTTTAGCGGTTCCTACCATAATTCTAAGCCTGGGAAGTGTGTCTGTCGGTCGGGTGGAGAGGATGGCGAGGTAGTAATTTTAGCGGTTCCTACCGTAATTCTAAGCCGAAAAAGTATGTCTGTCAGTTGGGTACAGAGCTCCGCCTGAGCACGGGCTTCTATGACTGTCAATATAGCCAGCATCTAACGTTAGCTACTCCGCTGTGCTGTGAAGTAATGTCTGGCTATGTGAGACAAGCGTCTAGCAACATTGTTGTGAATGCTCCTTCAGCGCGCTTTGGAGGAGGGTCTGGCAAAGCGAGACTATGGATGCTGCAGTTAGCCTGGCAACCTCTGTGAACTTCGAGTCTGGGGAGGAGGGGGCGGGGGAGACGACTCTCTCCAGTATTTTGAATTTGTACTGCAATAACTACTTTAAACATTAGCTGTCAGTATTACATATTGTACCTTTAAGATAGTTTTTTAAAACAATTTTTATCTAGGACCATAAGCAGTGAAATTCCAAACTTAATATCAGAAACCACCTGTCAGTGTTAGAACAAGCATATCCAAATTTTGTTTTTAAGACAAAAGATAAACCTACACAGAGTGACACTTACCTCATCAAAAATTTGAGGTCCCATAAAATGCTGTAAGCAACAGTCTGGTGGGGGAAAAAGAAATTCCAGGTCAGATACAAAGACATAATGGTTGTGTACATTAAAAATGTCATTATAATGTAAGTGTTCGCACCTGTAGCGCTATGATGCCAAATAATCCAAAGCAGGCATACTGTACAAAATTTCTACTGAGGATGAGGACACAACCACCTGTTAGGACACACACACAACAAAGTTATGGTCATTGTGGCTGCAGCACACTTTGTTTTATTCTTTACAATGACAAATAGCATCATAATTTGTCACGTTATCTGAATTAATCATAATTATCATTATCAGTAATGTCGTTTGAGTAAAACACCACATTTCCCTTGCTAATACACTTGTCAAGCTATTCTGTTTTTTGCAGAAAAGTACATAGTTTACAGTTTCAGGCTTATTAACTGCTTTATCTGCCACAAGACTTATGACCATATAATCTGGTCGCCAAAACATGTGGCAGGGTAGGTCCAAGGCTTCATACTGTTCATGCCAAACTGACTGTCAGCTTCAGCTTGTCTCAACAGACACCATGCTACTGCTAGGGCAAATTTTCAAACTTCACCTGTCATGCTATCCTGATTACAGTATGTAGCTTCATATTCTGGCTCTAACATGAATGAAGAATGGGACCTGACATCTACTTGATGTTTTCTCTCTTCTGCTACATTTTGGGTGATGCCTTCATCAGTGTGCGAACTTCTGCTCTTACAGCCCATCTGCTTCAAAGTTCAAGGAGCTCAGGGATACATTTTCGCATACGCTGCAAAACTGATGCATGGACAAGTGGGCTGCCTCTTGGCTTCCTTCAACAAGTTTTGTCAGTCTCCCCTGACCTCTCTAATCAACATGATGGTTTATTACCCAGAAGTGATGTTCACACTATTGCTCAACGTGTTGCAAACTGCAGACACAATGGGGCTGAAATGCACTGAGCCGACTTTTCATACATTTGCCCTAAATTATGAGTCAATAACTACAAAAACATGCACCTTCCTACTACAGTAAAATATGAGTTGACTCACTCATGTCTGGACCGTGACATGATGGTGCACTGCCTCCCATTCACTTACCCAGCTGTCCTATCAAGTTAAGCAGCACAAAGCAGGTGGCCAGGAAGTAGCCACAGCTCCAGGTCGCCTCGATGTAGTCTCTCTGCTCATTCCACTGGAACCACATGCGGATGCCGTCTTCCAGGAAGGTGCTGATGAGACAGAGACGCGCCAGGTGGGGCAGGTAATGTTTGGTTATCCGCAGGAACTGGGCAACAGAGGGAAAGAAGAGGAGAAATGAGTGATTGACAAAAAAGAAGATAGCTTGAAGTGCAAAGAACAATCAAAAAATGTGTTTTCTGAGGCGCTACAAGGCTAGCTGTCAACAGCATAACTGAGAAACAACATTACTGGGTCACCAAGCTGTAACACATAACTAAATTTAAACAAGATTCCCATAAAGACTCCTTTTGAAAAACCAAACCATGTTCTGACCTGCTGCTACTCAGACAGATCTCTAAATAGTGTCTAGTCTAAATAATGAAAAAAAAAACAAGTCAACAGGACTGCTACTAATTATTATTTACATTGTCAATTATAGGGATAGGAATTAACCCACTAGTCATTTGAATGCAATTGCAATGCTAAGTGAATGTCGAAAGAGTAGTCATTAACGCTGAATTGCTGCCTGGGATAGACTTTGCATGAACAAATATCCCAAAGAAGTCATATTTGTCCACACAAATACTGTGGATCCTTATAAATAAGAGTACCCCATTACCTAAAAGGTATGACAAATGGCGTGCCACCTGTTACTTTGTTTTATTAAGGGCGGGAGTTGTGTTGTGGTCCACAAATCTCAAGACAATAACAGAGTTGTGCCTCCCTGTTAAAACCCTAAACGCTTATTGTATTATTATGAGTTGAAGTATGCTAAATGTTTAAACAAGAAAAGAAACTACACTACGATCTTCTCTCAAAAGAGAAAATAATTCATGAACAGATCCTTAGATAGTACAGTGACATAGTAGAGGTGCAGTGACCTGCCCCATGCCCCGCCTACTCAGCTGTCCACATCAGCACTGTCAGAGCTCGGCAGCCTATCAGCATCCACCAACTCCCACTATGACTGCTATGTGAAACATGAATGGACGAACTGGGAGCCAATCCTAACAAGTCTGAGGTCACCGCAACAGCCTACAAATAGACCATTTTGTTAAGTAAAGTGTAAAGTAACATGTTAGCTCAGGACCACTAAGTGAGGTGAGTGATGTGCCCTTGCAGAGTTTCTTACAAAGCAGAACATTTCAGGTTCACGTTTTACAATACACAGCATTAGTGATAGGAGTGTATAAATCAATCAGTTGTAATTCCATTAGGGAAGTGGTGCAGTTTTTGGCATGTGGATTGAGTTCAGTCAAGACAGCTGCCATAAACATACACAGAACTGACTCCAGGACTTGATGTTTGAACGGACACTACTCCTTTAGAAGAATTAGGCCTACTGACGGTACGCTTCCAAGGAGATAGCTGGCATTAAAAGTCTGGCCTGACCTGCAAAAACACAAGGCCATGAATCTAACACACAACACTACAGAAGAACATACCTCTTATAAGCCAGACTACAGTAACTGTTTAAATGACAGAACAGGACAAAAAAAAAAAAAAAAAAACTTCTGGGGCTTTTTCACAGTCTACATAGGAACATGGGTCACAGACAGACCTGACATCTGATCTTGATATCTCATTTTACCTCTTATAGATCTGTGCACTACCTAGTGAAGCAACAACAACAAAAACTCAGAAAGACAGACATACCAGTAACTAACGTAACATAAAGGCAGCTGTTGCATGTAACTTATTTAGCCTAAGTGAAGGGTTCACGTCGAGTGTTTGGGTGAACTGTATGCTGGGGCAGCTCTGTCAAGGCCACATACAGATGCCAAGTTTAGGAAAGCCAAATGCTTCTCCGATTTAGAGATGCTCTGTAACCCTAAGCCTGCCAAACAATTAGGGTGCTACACAATATTACTAAATGTTAGCCAATAACTTGAAGGCTAAGCTGTGTGATTTCACAACTGCTGTCTGGCTGAGATACTGTTAATAAACCACACACGGATACAGACGACAAGCTAAATAGCTGGCATAATGATGTAGGCATCCATATTTATACCTGTTAAGTGTGGCCTTCCCCAAACATATGTCAATTTCACACTGTCGGTGTGAAGTATAATGCTAGCTAATCCATCTGGAGACACATGACAGGACCAAACACCTCAACCATTTCTCTTGCAAATTAAAACACGAGTAAATTAGCTATAGCGTTGGTTTAGGGTCGTATTAATTCCGTCAGCTAGGTACTGTGGACTTGTAAAAACAATAATTAAAGGCGTCACAACGTTGGAGGAAACACTCAAGAGCCTACTTCATTCTGGGAGAAACTAGTTAGCAGCTAACATGCTAACAGCGGCTAACAAGTGTCGTGCTAAAATTGAAGTTACCTGGTCCGCCACGTCTTCGGCTGTGTTCATGAGATCCTCCTGTCCCATATTTGTGTAATATTAAGAGTTTTAATAATTAAAGCTCAGCGCAACACAATTTCAATGTGTTGGATTTTTCTTAAGCTGCGCTCGGACTGCTCCTCCCCCCGTTAACGTTATTTACTTGAAGATTTCCCGATCGCCTGGACGCAGAGAAAGGCCGCCTCCGCCCCACAATGCCCCGCGATTTGACGAGAGAGACAGAGCCCCCCTACATGGTACTGCAACCGCTGTATGCCACGTATACTACTGATCAGGGCTTGACATAACGTTAGCCACCCAGCGTTGTGTGCATACACATAAGAACTTAAAAGAAAACCAACAAAGTGTCTTGGTATAGGTGTTGGGGCAGCATCATTTCTCTTAAACTTTACTGGAGGCATGAAGAAAATGCCCTCATTCGGGGGTTTTATGATGGAGAGCACTGTCTCACACATCTGTCCATAATTTCCCATACTGTAGGTGTTCAGCTAGCCTGGCTCCGCCGACCAGGCTAGTGTTCAGCTGGATTGAAAATAAATCTGGTGAAAGTGAAGGCCACCGAATTAATTTCAAATCATTTGCAACTCCACAAACCGTTCAGTGCCCCCTCATGTCCTGTGGATGAGAGTATCACCATCCTGGCATAGAGAGAACTCCTTCTTTTGACCCAAATATCTACAAATCACTTTATCAATTGTAGCATCAATGTTTATCAACTTTTTGCCTTCAGCTAACTATTAATGTTTTTTTTTTTACTCAGATATATTGCTGGTGACTGAGATGATGTTGGTGGGAGAATTAGGAACGTAACTGCCATGAGAGAGCAGAGCTATAAAGGGAAATGGGACGGAGGTGTAAAAGGTGCCACATGGCTTGTTAACTTGTCGAGACCAAAGCCTTGATAAAGTCTTTAAACTTGTGTACACTCGGTTAGCCATGCATAAAAAACGTGGTAATTTCACATGCAGTGGTTCAGTGTACACCATGTCAGCTGATGATTTTTAAATGCATTAAGTACTTAATGTTTTGCACAGTAAACATGACTTGCCCTCAACATTTACACAGAGACAAAGGGAAGAGGAAATAAACAAGCAATGTTGCAGTTACACAAGACATTTCAGAAGTGTAAATTACACATTAAATTAGAACAATACATCAGCAAGGAACTTGTTGCAGTGACTGGTTGGAGCCGCAAAGTAATAGTCCTCAACTTGATGTTTTTTGCAGACAAAATCTGTCCATCCTGGGTGAAAATGTCCATTAAGGCACTGGAAGAGCTGTTGTCTACAGCATAAAAGCCTATTGACAGTCTGTCATGGAATTGCCGATGTAGCTGTGAAAACTGTTTGCAAGCTACATCAGCAATGACCTGCTATAACGAAGGTGGTTATTTTCCATGCTATACCTTTCTCATATAGTCCTCTGTGTGAGAAATGTCTACACCCCCTCTGTTTATCAAACAGTGAAATAAATGATAAAATACTATGCAACATACAAAAAGTATATGCATGTTAGTCTGCAATGCCTTTCTTCTTGGTAAATTGACAATTTATAAAATGCTTTTTATGATTAGCACTTTTATGTCAAATGATATGTTCACGGCCTGCAGAGTTACTGTCTGTAAAGGTCTCCTTTTCATCCAGTCTATAGTCAATGATGGTAAAATAAATAAATAAATAAAGAGACAATGTTTGCAAATCCAAATTGAGGTGTATTTTATACAATCACACTTGGTTGCAAACCACACAATACAACTTATCCAGTCAAACGATGCATTCACAGCCACTAACATTTTTCATTTCACATAAATCAGCCTCGTAGGATCTGTGCAACATCACAACTCGGAAAACCGACAACCTTTCATATGCAGAAAGTATGAAAAATTGAAAAGATGTTCACCTTTACAAAGGTCAGACTGGCTCAGAAAGGAATACTACTAACTGGAAGTGCAGTGTTGCTCCCTGACAAATCACCAGGGATATAAATACTACACATAAATGGTTTCAGTTGTTACTTTCCATTTGGCACTTTCCCAGGTTTCTTTCGGCCTGATTTCCAGTGGTTATTTCTGAATTTCTTCTGAAAACCACCGCCCTGTACCTAAAAGAAATAAATATGACAGCTTTAATGTCAGTCAGGAAAACATAATTACATTAGTGCAAGCTATTAACGCTGATTGGATTCAACAAACACAGAAAAAAAAAATCCCATTTTGACAGACCTTCTTGCGTTTCTGCAGAACCGGCTTATCCAGTTCCATTTGCTCGTCTTCATCTGTTTGGAAGTCATCTTCCTCCTTATCCCCGTCACCCTCCATACTTTCTTCCGCCTCGTTTTTTAAAGTGAACATTGTGGCTGTGGCAACATATGAAACAGTGTTACAGCAAAGTAAAACTGCTATCCTACAAGCCACAATAAATTCACTAGGTTTTTGCCTGGAGTGAAATCCTGCAGAGTCTTGGGAACTCACTGACATACAGTTAGACATAACAACCATTATAATAAAAATTGGACAAATATGTCTACACTGTGTGCACCCGGGATACTGACAAGGGTAGAGGTCACTCATGCTGTCTTCTGAGTCACTGTGATCCTCGTCACTGGATGAGGGTTCGAACGCGTTGTTCCCGTGTTTTGAGGGCTTCCCCCAATTGACCTCCTCTCTGATGTCTTTGGGCCTTTTCTGTTTGAGTCTGGCTGGAACAAATTCAATCCCTTGCTTCACACACTCTTCATCTAGAGCAGAATGAGACAGTCATGTCAACAATCAAATTGACAGTTGGAATTGTCTAACCTATCTGCGGTGTATTACATGGACCGCATATTGATAATACTGATAGAACACTGTAATGGTTTCTGATTCGATTCAAACGTGTCCTTGCTGGGCAAACATATAGCTCCATTAAGAATGCTGGGATTGAAGTTTAGTGATATTATCAAGGAGATTTAAAGGACCAAGGTACAATGGCAACACTAATGAGAACGGAAGCAACACTATAGTGTAAATCTAAAATAGAAGTCGATCAGTGTGAAATCAAAACTTTATGGGAATATTGTGACTGTGTTATTGGGTTATACTTGCCTTAAGAAAATTGATTCTGGTGTTTATAATTTACTGCATTCAACAAAATCCCAAAATGTATGAAAACGTTGGTCAAGCAGATTGGGAAGATTATGTTCAGCAGATAAAGGTTACCATGGAAATACATTTTTAAATCAGCAGATATACACCAGATAGCTTTGATTTCCTTACTGAATAATGAGTATAACACTAAACGTCTGTGATTTAGGCCTAGATTGTATTGTATTATAGACACTATACTATGTATAATAGGTACTGTTCAAAAGGCATACTAAACCCACTACTTCATAATCATAGACAGTAAAAGAAATTCAATTAAATGAAAAGTTCATAATGTGTATAAAACAAAAACAAAGTGCCATGCATGTAGATAAGTAATGAACTGACATTTAGAGAGGGCTTTCTTGAAGCGTTTCCCGTTAACATGTCTTAGGACATGATGCGGCTGCCGGTTGAGGTGTCTGAGGGTCAGCTTACAGAAGAGCTGGTTGCTGTAAAACAAGACAAGAGACATCAGAAAACACATTACACACAGATGTCCTGATTGGCTTCACACATTCAGCCCATTTCGGAGTGAGAAATGTCCATGCAAGTAATACAAGTAACATGTTTCTCTTGCAAAATGGTAAGCAAGAGTCTCCTTACGGTTGTTTTGTGCTTGATACAACGTGCGGTTCATACTGCCTGTAGTTGAACTCTGCTGCAGCACTAAGTTTCTCGTACTTCTTCCCTTTAGTGAACTTCTCTAGCTCCGCCAGGTTGCATGGAAACTCATGGCCATTCAGAGTGCATTTGATCTGAAGACAACAAATGAAATGAGGTAGCCATCACGACACTTCAAAGTATATGGCTCGTGAGATAGTTAGCAATATGGCTAGCATCAAATTGAACGACGGTATTTCGTGTAATGTGATGTCATTAACTCGCTAACCTTTTTGCCATCTGTAAGGTGAAGAAAAGGGTGGTTAAGAAGAAAGGCTTTGAGATCCGTAGGTAATTCATCCATAGCTTCAAAACACTTCAAAACAAATCTTTCAGTGCGTGTTGATCAGGCCACCCCCTTACAGGAAACGACTACACGTGGGTCGAAGGAGCAGACTCTGTTGCATGATATTTTAGCGCCATCCAGTGAACAAAGTCAGGAAGGTCAGCTTAGACGAAAGGGTACAGCTTCCATTTCAACTATCGCTGTGGTATTGATCAAACGCGACACTTTGACTGATTGATTCAATCAATTTGAGTGTCGTTAAACCGAGTAAAGCTTGAGGTTTTCAGTAAGCTAGCAGGAAAACTGATTCAATAAGATAAATGAGCAGCAAACTAGCATAACTGTATACAAGAAATCTGCTACTATGACACAGACCTCAAATGTATTTTATATAGTATATATGCTTATAAACAGTAACCTCAACATGTGTCAAAAATGAACGTAAATTGGCTTAAGTCAGGTGCGTTAAGTCAGCTGACTCTGACAGCTCGGAATCAGAGAGCAGGAGAATAAAATAGACATCCCACTCCGTTCGTATTTTCAGAAACCATAATTGTAGTCGACAAGTAAGCTGCGGTGGTATGGAAGAAACTTTAAATAAAAAAACTTGATCTTGCTCTAAAACAGGCACTACTAATAGTAACGTAAAAACGCTTTAAATATTTTCTGAGGTGTATTATTGTATATATATTTTAACTCAACTACTCATCAAGTTATCCGTACAGTATGAGTACTCTTTCTTATTACTACAACAATCTTTGCTGTTACGTATCAAGCCCGCCCACATTTCCCCCATAATGCATCACTTCAGTAAACAACTATCTGACGTCTGCGTCTGCCAGGCCAATGACGACAAATGTCAAGCTAGCCAACTCGCCTCGTCGGAGACTTCCTCCTGGAATCTGTGTATATTTAATCAAACTGTCTGACAATAACGTTACATTTGCCAACCGCCAATACAAATCCGAAGAAGATAACGTTAAATTAGACATTTAACGGTGAACTTGTTCATTCATTTATTTTGCTGAATTTGAACTGTTGCTCGTTAGTTTGCTAATGCTAATTACCTGGCAACCCAGCTAGCTAGCTTAACAGCATACAGTTACGACAGCTAACTATTTTAAAGTAATAAACGTGAAGATTTAAGGTTAAATAATGTCTGGACCAAATGGAGATCCAAACATCCCAATTGACGATGGTATTATCAACGACGAAGATGAATTCGAGGACGAAGGTAAGTGCTAATGTGTTCATTTATTGTTATCGATGCATACTTGCACACTAATCTCTAGTTAATTCAGTGTGCAATTCCAGTGATCTTTGGTCAATAAAGTCACTATCCCGAAGCACTACTTGAGTTAGGTCATGACACCTCCACTTGATGTCAGGTTGATTGACAGCAGTTGTGTTGTTTGCCGTCTGTGGAGATCTGTGTATTGTGTATATAGCTATACTTTGAACTTCATCACATCCAGGTTAATATTTTGCACACCCTGCACAAAACCGTACATAGCCTTAAAACAGGTATATTATACATATTTGTCATAGTGTCTTTTACATATTTTTTTCTATATCTATGTTCTTAACTGTTGCAGTACTTTTCTCTATTGCTTATTCTATTTTCATACGTTTATTATATGCACCAAACACACCCAAGGCAAATTCCATGCAAGTGAAAACCTCTTTTGGCAATAAAACTAATTCTGATTCTTCAGCAGATTTTAAGCTTTATCTCCAGATAACATCTGGGCTGTATATCTGCTTTTCAGCTTGAGGTCCTTCTTCAAATCCTCAAGTTGAGTTGATTTGTTAAGTACTGTAAACATTAGATGGGAATTCTGTTTGGAAATACACTGATAATATCAAAAAGCTTCTGGTATATGCTTTTAACAGCATTACAAAGCAGTATCAGTCCACATTTGTTGCTTGTTTCTTGAGATTTAGTTGTATTGTTTATGAAGTTGTCTAAAGTATTGTCTTTTTTAATACCTATATACAGTTATTTTTGTAACACAGTTTACATCTACTCTGATTTGTAGATAATTTCATCCTGGGGATTGGCTGATATGGGTGAAAAAATCCTGAATATTTGTTTAAGCTTAAGAAAAGCATACTGTAGCTGATTTAGGTTGCCCTCTTGCCTGTCTGCCATTTACACATTAGACCATACAGTTACGGATAGTTATAGGAAGTCAAAAATTGGTAATTTGACAGCATTAAGCGTGTCTAAAATAATGGGGGTATTGGGGACATAAAGAAATCCTTTTGTACATCCTAATTACATCTTTTATGTTCAAGACCAGAAATCTCTCTTTATTCTGCAAGGAAGTTCTTACTGTACAACTCTGACAGAAATGACTAATGTCTCTGCTGCATATCCACAGAGTATGAAGCCATCAACTCCATGCTAGATCAGATCAACACATATCTTGATGACCTGGAAGATCGGAATGATTCACTTAATGGCAAACTGCACGAACTTCTGGAGTCAAACCGGCAAGCCCGGCTGGAGTTCAGGGCCCAACTGCTGGGTTCCCAGAGCCAGGAGGAGCATTGTCCTGCAGACGGGGACTCCTCAACCAGCAAGGAATACTTGAACAAGGACAATGGAGATAACAAATGAGTGATGAGGAGGGGGGTTGAGTTTAGCAAAATACAGGGATGGAAATATTTATGAAAGTTGACTCAACTCCTTACCTCCGTCTGTTGAACTAATGACCCTTCATCTGTGTCGCCCATCAATTTCTTCTGTGAATTTTTCTCCTCTACCACTGAACTCAATCTAGTTTTCCCTCTTTTTGAACTGTGATGTGCTGATGTTTGTTTCCTGAGCAGATTGGAGTTTATTGATCTCTAGCAGCCAGTCACCTGGGACTATTGCAGTAAAATCTAAGTCACATGGGTTGACATTTAAAAAGCAATGCCCCCCTTTTTTGTTAAGGTCCAAGTGGGACATCACAGAACAAATTCTAAAGCCAGGATAAAAGAAGACATTTTAAAAAAAGCAGATGCACATGACAATGACCAGTATAACATGCTGATATCTATGGTGACCCATCCTGTCAAACACATTACTGCAGACTCTCCCATGATCGTCAGTATGTCCTCATGGCCCATAAGGGCATAGTCAAACTTCTGTGTAGTGTTTTGAAATTGATATTTGTAATAGCTTTTGTGTCTGTTCCTGTTTGTTTTATCCCAAAAAGTAAATGTGCAACACTACAGAAGTCTACCAGTGTATTAATGTTTGATCTATAGCATGACTGTATAACTGTCAATCTGCTGTCCTGTTCGTTATCATTAATCTGTTTAGGATAAGTGTTTGTGTATGTTAAGTGTTAACCCAAAAGTCAAAATGAAGTCAACAAGTCAAAATGAAGTCAAAGTCTGGGAATTGTCAAGACATTTTAATATAAATTAAAATGACAGAAAACAAAAATCCAAAAATACATAAAACTTCCAGCAGTTAGAAAACATCATGTTTGTTCACCTTCATTTAGTCAGTAGCTGAATAAAAATAAAATAACACAGCTTTGTTTGAAATTATCCTTTACACTTCCTTTTATCTCCTGCTCCCTTCCGTTCTCGTGTCTCATTCCTTCAGATAGAACATGATGCCGTGCTAATCATGTGACAGCCGCCACCATAACTACAAGAGTTGCTACATGCGTCAGCCAATCACTTTTGTGGTTTAAAAATATCCTTTTCTAATACATAGGATGAAATGTTTCCAGAACACACTAATTATGAAGCCTCATGACTGCTGAAACCAAAGTTATACATTTGTATAATCTAAAACTAGGATAATCTACTGCATGTGACTGTTGCTTAAAATCTAAGTTTAAAGTTTGCTACAATAAATACCTACAGACACTTCATGGTTTATCCTCCTTACATTAACTCAACTGATTCCATCTGTCCAGTGTATAGCAAAAAAAAAAAAAAATGAATGCAATGGTAAACTGGAGGAAATAAGCAGCTACCACTAACAGCTTTGTAACTCCATGGAAATGAAAGGAACTTTTTTTTTTTTAAATGTAGGCAAACTAGCAACTGTAAATGGGAATGTGACATCAAACATGATTTTGTATAAAATCACTGTTATGCCAACACAATCCATTGAATGCAAGTGCTTTTATCTTTATGAATTTTGAGCTAAAAGTCTGTGTGGATCCTCTGTGTGCAGATGTCAGATGTTTTAGACATTTTGTTGACATATGTTCAATACTACATCAGCTCCTACAGATTGTGTTGAATCCCAACACATTTTAAACTTTCAGTGAGAAGGCCACAGCTGCTGACAACTTCTGTGCCCCAAACACATCAACTTTAACACAAAATGTCAAAAATAAATAAGGATAATCAAAAGCCCTGAACAAAGCTATGATCAGATTCAAGGTTCAGCATTGCTCAACACTCAAGCCAAAGTACCCTTTTAACCCTTTCTTTAAACAAAAGTTGCCACCCGCTCAAACCCTTAAACTGGTTAGATTCTACATTTCAGCTCACTAAAAGCATGTGTCACGACATGGTTAGCAATGTTGAAAATGTCTTCACTTGTAGGTTATATTAAGTAAACAATCATTTCGAACAATGAGCCCTCATCAACCGCCTGATCTTTAGGTACAGCGGGGGGGCGGGGGGTCTTTTTGGTGAGACCAGTAGATAGAAAATCTACCTTTTATTAAAACCAGCCTCATTTAAAAAGCCTGGACACTGTTAGTTCATGTTGACATAAATCCTCATGTCAACATGCTCACAGTGACAACGCTAACATGCTGATGTTAACCCTGAATAACGTTGATCATGTTTACCATCTTAGTTTAGCATGTTCACATGCTAACTTGCTAATTAGCGCTAAACTCAAAGTAAAGCTGAGGCTGATGGGAATCTCATTAGTTTTGCAGGTATTTCATCCATGGTCATAAAACAAAATATTGGACGAATTGGAATTTTGACCTGAAGATGGCTCTAGATGGACAGGGGATCTCCAAAGTTATTACAATTCATCCTAATTGGGACACAAGTGTCCGTAATATATTTTATGGCAAGTCATCCAGTAGTTATGTGGGGCGTTCACAAAAAATATTATCCACAATTTTTTTTTATGTTTTGCTGCTGTGAACAGCTCCTCCATGTCCTTTTCGCCTTGTGGCAGAGTAGTGCAACTGACGTTTTATGCATACTTCATTTTGACACCGTTTAGATTTGAAGTACCAAGTATGGAATTGGGACACAGCACGTGTATCCAGGTGATGGTCTTTCTAGTGGGTAACCAATAAGAAGCTTCTCCTAATAGCAGCATAAATGCAGTTTTTACAGATTTGTTAATATGGACCAAAAAGGGTTTGTTCTGAGCTACATTTACATATCTTATAATGATCTCATTTTGATTGCTGTAATCTAATGGCGAGGCTAAAGATTCGAGAACATCATTCTCTGACTGGTAGCCAATATTCAGATACTTAGCCACCCATCACTGATTTTACATGTATGCAACAGCTGTCAGGTGCTACATTTCCCACCCTGGAAAAGCATCACAAAAGAAGTCATGCTCCACCATGATTCACCATCATTCTTCCTATTTGTTGGTGTGTGGTTAATTCAGACGTCCCAACATGGAGAGAGGCAGGGCTGTTCACTTCTTGGTCTCGGTTTCATGGAAGAATCTCTTCACATACTAACACATCCTGTCCTAAGGTTACGATTGTGCCAGGTTTCCACTCTTTCCACATCTTATCTGTGACTCAGCGTCTGTTTGTGGCCCTGCCTGACCTGCGTTTGGGTTTTGCCTTCCCTGTGCCATTCTTTTTCCCTGGGACAACAGGAGCTTCCCTCTCCTCCTCGTCTCCATTTGCATCCTCAGCAGCAGCTGCTGGCGCCGAGTCTGGCTCCTCTCTGCTACCAGCAGGCAGCTCGGCTGGACTCTCCAGAACTACAGAGACCTGGGATGTGGTCTCTTCCTCCTTGATGTGGAGGCTGAGCTCTTGGTCTGTGTTGCCAGTGCTGGTCGCTGAGGTGCTGATAGAGTCCTGTGAGGTTGGGTCAGGTTCTGCTTGTTGCTGGTTTTCTGTCTGCACGGTCAGTCGGGCGAGTGTAATGATGGGCTGGATGGAGTTCAGGTTCGTCACTAAACCAGTCTCATCAGAAAGGGAATTTTCATCCGTACAGTCTGTGGTGGTTTCGGTTACAGGTCTGAGGCTGTCTGCAGATAGGAGAGACTCTCTGGAAGATTCAACAGCTCCACTCTTTTGACTCCGCAACTCACTGTACCTCTGAGAAGAGAAAGCATACAAATACTGCAATACTGCAAACCAGCTACTCCCTTGTTCATAGTGGTGACAAGGTGAGTTAAGTCATCAAAAACCAACCTTGAGGTTCTCAAAGTGCTTGATTGATTTGCAGTGGGTGTGTAGGGCAGACGATTCAAAGTGGTAAAACTTGTTGCAGAGTCTGCAGATAAAACCTGCTACTGGAACAAAAAAACTGGACCCTGAGGAAAAAGAAATCCAAGAATAAATGTCACTAATACTGAATGTTATCAGTAAACCCAAACAACAAGAACATGCAGGAAGACCAAAGAAGAACAAAATGAATCACGCAGCAATCATGAGTTAGCCGTCACTCACCGTAGACGGTGTCGGAATCATACTGCTCATCACTGGCCATGTCCTTTAGAGAGACTTCTTTAAGGGAGGACCAGTCATCCTGTACCTGGTCACCAGAGACACAGTAAACAACTATTGTATAACAAATGCACCAAGTATGAGATGCTAATAGTGTTATTTTATAGCTTATCTCAAAGTGATGTTGAACTAAGTTAAACCTTGGGATGTAAAATGTACCGGCCATTTAAATGGAAACACTACCCATTGTCTCAATGGAAGGAAATTACAAACAAAAACAAATGATATGCAAATCACCTGTTCATTTATCTGTCTTTTCTCTCCTTCCTCCACCTCACTGCCCTCCACCTCTTCCAACGAGAAGCCGTCTGTGTCCATAGCCGTCAGCTTGCCTAAGGCCTCGCAGCCCTCCTGCTCCTGGAGCTAGCGAACAGTAAGTACAGCATGGATATTTCATCTTTTCATTAATGGGAAAGTACTTCCGTGCTGTTGCTTTAAATCAATACAAGCACAGATACCTTCTCTAATTTCTGTCTGTGCTCTTGGGACTGCAAGTGCTCCACAAAAATCTGGGAGGTCCTGAAGTGTTTCTTACAGACTGTGCAGGAGGAGATGGCTATGGCGAGCTGAGGAGAGATGAAGGGATACCAGATCATTTTGGATTATTCTCATTTAAAAGCGACCAGAAAAGTGGTTTCAACTATTTTCAAAATATTTAAAACTTCTTAAACTCAGCATTAACACCATGTAAATGGGCTTATCTATAAAGCGAGCAGCTTTACTTTGTGCTCCTCGGTGCGACGGTGGTCGACGATGCTACTGGTGAAGTGGGTGTGGCAGGTGGCACACCAATGCTTCAAGTTGGCTTTCTTCTCTCTGCAGAAAACACAGATGAACATTTTTTATAATTAATATTATATAATTTTCTATTTTGAAAGCCCGCTTAAGGTAAAAAAAAAAAAAAAAAAAAGGTGCATAATTACTCTCTAATCTCACCATTCAAAATTGATAATGGTTTAAAAAAAACAATAAAAAAAACAAGGCAAATGCATATTTGTGTGTTTTAAACTGACCCATCTTTGATTGCTTCCTGTAGAGACTCCTGCACTCGTGGCAGCAGGGTGACCAGGCAAGCGTTGCTCATGTGTTGGATCTCCATCATCCTCTGCTGGTGGGAAACACTGTTCATATGACTCCTGAAGTTCTGCAAACACACACACACACACACACACACACACACACACAAGAGAAAATAGTAAAACAATCATAAATTTGCTGCAACTTTTTCAGCCTTTTGCACACTCTCAACAAACAAGCAACTGAATACACAAAAAAAACATGAACCTACTTGCTGGTTGTGGCAGGTAATGCTGCAGAGGTAGCAGTAGAACGTGCTGGCGCCCTCCACTATACCATCCTCTTCTTCCGGCTGGTTGTCTGGTGAGGCCAAAGGGGCATCTTTGCCCTGTGGCATCTCCTCTGAGAGTGAATCAACCTGCTGGTCATCGTCACTCAGCCTGGCAGATGGGGACGGGGCTGACAAACAGCTGTGCACCTACAGAGAGGTTGCAAACCAGAACAAAGCCCAGTGTCATGCATTTATTTAACTGAGATATAACAGAAATGTACTGTACACATATTATTGGTATATAATATTGGTAAATACCATTCAGCCCAACGTGACCCACCTTTGTAGCAGTGACTTAGTTACTTTCAAAATCTATCATTTAGTATTAACATTATTTTGTCTATGACCTGACCATGAAGGCTCCTCTCACCTCAGCAGCTTTGCTCTCCTCCAGCGCTTCAACAACACCTGATCTCCCTGTGGAGCATCCTTCCTCCAGAATGGAGCATTCTTCCTCCAGAAGGATGCAATCTGGGAAAAGAATTCAGTACGTTTTCAAATCAACTGACCTCAAGTACATTACATTTAGATTAAATGAATGCCTAATAAAAAAGTGAAGTATTTTTAACCATCTACTCTCTAGGTGTCTGTGGGTTCTACCTTCAGGCTGGCTGTCCTCTGCGTTGCTGTTACACTCAGAAGACAGAACTTCCCTATCTGTATCTGCAATCGTGACCGTCTCAACAACACATTGTTCCTCTGACCTGAGGGAAAAATAACAACAACAAATGTCAAGGTTGTTGTGAAATACTGGGCACCCCACACTTCCACTTTTTGGTTGGGTATTTTTGCTACTTCCATGGATAAGATGTTATGCTCTGGGGATGTAAAGATCTTTTTAGCACAACTACATTCACAGCAATAAAAATGTTTTCCCTACCCCTCTGTCCTCTGCTTTTTGACTACAGGTTCTTCAAGTTGCTCCTCGGAGGGCTGTGTGGGTTCATCCACTCCTCCCGTGGCACCATCTGTGGGTAGAAAAGACAAGTTGAATACAAAGACGAAAAACATTATCTACAAACAAATGTTCACCACTAATCTTCTTCAAGAAGTCTTCAAAGTCACATATGACATTCAACACGCACACTATAACACCTTAAACCATTAGCATGTCTCAGTGCTGGTTGGATTGCAGCTCTACCTGTTTCAGTCTTGTCAGTGGCTTCATTGGTACTGCTAGATGCTGGTTGGTTGTCTGTGCTCTCTGCTGCCATCTGCTCACTGTCCCTCTTCCTGTCTGGCTGGCGAGCTGCAGAGTCCTACACAAAGAGACAGAATTACAAATATAAATATATACGGTGCACCTAAAAGTATGTCTGTTTGGATATGTGCAGGTTGTAAAAGAACTTAAATTTCCTTGATGTTGTTTGGTCTATAAAATGTAGACATATTTAAATGGAGTTTTATGTCCTAGAAACTGTCCAAAACCCAAAGATATTTTGTATACTATCATAAAAGACTATGGAAATCAGTAAATACTCACGTTCAAGTAGCTGGAACTTATTCACTTTTATGCTTAAAAAACTACTTAAAATAACTGATTATCAAAATGAATGCAGATTTAATTCTGTCCATCAACTCACTGATTAATCATTTCACCTCTACTATCAATAATCGTGTGTGGCCAAAGCCTGATGTAGCATATCAAAGAATATTACAAATACATAAAAGAACATCTGGGTCATATACAGTATTCCTTCATTATAATGAAAGCATTTGCGGAAGTTGTAAACTTAACTAATGATTTGATGCTTATTGTATAGAAGATCAAGCACAGTCGTAAACCATGATTTGCAGTTGTCAATGGTGCAACCCTAGTATAGTGTATTAGCTGGACTGAAAACCTACACAGTAATTGTACTAATTAGAATGGTGCTGTTATTCAATTTCATTTATAGTGTCAAATCACAACAGAAGTTATCTCAGGACACAACACTACTACTTATACTACACTTACAGATAGAGCAGGTCTAGACCACACTATAATTTATAGAAACCCAACAATTCTCCCCAAGAGCAAGCATTTGGAGCGACAGTGGCAAGGAAAAACTTCCTTTTAACAGGAAGAAACCTCAGGCAGACCCTGGCTCTTGGTGGGCGGCCTACTGCCTCAACTGGTTGGGGGGAGACAGATATACAGAAAAAATACAGAAATACAGTTGTATTTACTGCAATAGTGATGGAAGAGGAGGAGGAGGAAGAGGCTGTGGTGTTGTTGTTGTTGTAGTAGCGAGCATGTGGGTGGAATGATCGACCAGCTGGGAAACCCATCATGGGGGACTTCATGGCCATGCCCATGGGAACTGGCCCGAGCAGAGACGACCTGGATCTAGCAGTGAAGAACTGACGGAACTGCTGTCCAGCCATCCCAAAAGCCCGCATGTTACCTGCATGAAAGCAAAGCATGAAAAGAGACATGAGCGAGGAAAGAAAAAAGGCTAACTAAAAATTAGAACCGCTTATAAGTTAGTTATGCAATGCTTTAAAAAACACTTATCTATGAAAATGTCAAATACAAATTCTACTGCTCTTTATGATTTCCAGATGATGCTGTCTTTTCACTATAATCAAAACTGTACCCTGCATCTGCTGCATCAGCAGGGCCCCCTGCAGCATGGGATTGGGGGCTAGGATGGTAGTCTGGGTTGCCTGGCACAGGTTGACCATCCTGGGAGGAGGGGCTGTCTGGGGAGCAACAGGAATGGCTCTGCATGACAAATAAACAAGAGAAAAAAATGCAGCATCATTTAATAAGACATGACCATCCTAACCATAACTCACTGAAATCTGTAGCTAAAGAACTCAGTGTTTCGGTCAAATGATCCTTCTCGGAATCATGGAAATTGATTTTACACACATCTGTCATATTTTGAAATCAGCTGATATCCTGAAGTAGAAAATACTGACTGGAAAAGAAAATGACTTGACATGGACACCTGCACACAATTGGTCTGTCCTAATACAAACACAAGCTGTTTGTGCTATTTTTTCCTGATTATGGGTAACTGTGTAGCAGCTATGATATGGATTAGCATTAATCAGAACTCCTCTTCCTTCCATATCAGCGTTGGCTCAGAGTGTAATTTAAGTTTAGATTTTTTATAGCACATAATTACAAGTCATTACTCAATGAGTTTCATAAAACAAGTGGTTAAAAACAGTGGTAATTAAATCTCACAATCATAACTTAATACAATAACATGCTAAATCAAATTATGAATCAGAATACAAAAAAACTTATATGGCAAAAGTAAATGACCAAACATTATGGGGGTAGCATGGAATGACAGCATGGGAATATGTCAAAGACAACAGGTACAGTATGGAGTGCTGGTGGGATAACGCTATACCGGCTGCTGCTTTTGCTCATTCTCACAATAAAAAAGGAGACCTATTTGACCTGACCTGAGTTTTTATGAGGATTAAAGGTGACGTAACAAAAGCTGGCAGGTAACATGAAGCCGACTGGGTATTTTATGGTTTTACTAGAAGTGAAGATCAGAACAGAGGTGATCTGGGGCCAGTAATCTTGCAATATAGTGGTATATACACAACATGCAGTTTATCAACGCTACCTTTGGGCAGGCCAGATAACAGAGAATGGCAATAATCCAACTTTTAATAACACTGTTTGACAACCGAATAAGTATCTGCTCCAGAAAGACAATGTTGCTTTAGTTGGAGTTAACTGTCCTCTCTGGTGACAATAACAAACAAACTTTCTATAAAGGTATGCCAGTGCTGCTAGATTGGGACAGATGGAAATATTACTATAGGTGCAGGTTCTAGCTCATAGGTTTACTTCGTAGATATATCATAACAAATCACTGCCTGGGCTGAATGCCCCTTCACCAATGGACTAATTAATAGGGAAGCTGAATAGATATTCTATTTAAATTAAAATACTGCACGTCTATAGATTTCCAATCATCCCGGAATCGTAGTCTGGCATGTGTGCGACAGAGCTTCCAACTCAGCTACGGCGCCAGCCATACATATCTGATCCGGAAGGCCCTGTCTAATCCCCGGTCTCAAATTAACGTGTTTACCGCTGTGCCTGGTGGTGGTGATGGGCGACATGATGCCCAGGAGGCGGCTGCGGCGGAGGTGGAGGCTGCTGCTGGAAAAGTTGTTGTAGCTGCCGCAGGTGCTGGTGAAACTGTTGCTGCTGCTGTTGTTGTTGCTGCTGCTGCTGTTGGTGGATGTGTGGATTGAACATGACGGGCTTTAATTTCCACCGTTAACGTCACACCGTGAGTTGACAGACCAGCAGCTGTGAGGTGCCAATGTGTTGACACTCCTTACAATAAAATATATCTGAATGAAAGAGAAAAAGCTTGTGTGAGTATGTGCCTAACTGTCAGAGAAAACTCAAAAACTATTGAATGTAAACACACATTCAATAACAGTGCGCACCTCATGAGACAACAGGTCGCTTTCGCGATGACAATTAGCTAGTGCTAGCAGCTAAGCTTACAACAATTTGCTTGTTGTTTCCTTATCTTATTTTAACAAAGTGTTGTTGAAAGAGAGCAGCATGCTATTCCAGAACTAACACAAAGTATAAATAATTGAATAAGCTACACCTGCTATTAAAATGAACGAAGCTACATTAACCACCGCTCAGTAACGTTAACTGAACCCTACAAGTTAGCTTAGCATAGCATCTAGCTAGCTAGCTCGCTCGATAACTCACAGATAAACCAGCTGCGCTCTCTCGGGTACTTTCTACATTTTACCTTCTCGGCCACAGTTGTTACGACTTACTTCTCAAAGAGGAAAGTAGCGAGTATTGGTGAATATCCAACTACAGTTATAACAAAGGGTTGAATAACTGCTCTCAGTCCCCGGTGCGATTCGCATTAAGCAGAAGCCCAGCGTAGTGAAGTTAGTGCACCCTGTCCTCCCGGTGGTTGCCTGGAGAACTGAAAATGCATGTCTGCATTTTGCAACCTGATCTCACAGAATTCCGTGAAATGAACACGGCCCCTTAACTCAGCATTTAGAGCATTTAGATAAGGTAGTGGGCATATAAATATATATATATATATATATATATATATATATATATATATATATATATATATATATATATATATATATATATTTTTGGCCTATGGTAGTAGGCCTATTTAAAATTAGAACGGTCGTGTTCCATTCTCAAAAAAAGTTTGTATTTTTAAGGTAGCCAGCCTACTACATTTTAAATGTTGCAACACTAGCTAAGATAAATAATTAATCAAAGTGGAGCATCATTGTTATAACCTCCAGTGGATATTAGATACTGAAATAGACATTAAATTACGTTGAAACAAGCACTGCATTGTATATAGGCCTATGTAGACCTACATTATAGGCCTGTAAACATTACTAGCCTATACAGTACTAGTATGCTATGTATAATGGTATTGTAAAGTTAGTGTCCATTGTATATGTTGTATAGCTATACAATGGATATAGCCTATACTAATTCATTTATTTGTATATATTTATTTGTGTGTGTATATTATAATATTATTCATAGTATATTCACGTTTTACGTTAAATATAGATAGATAGATAGATAGATAGATCAAAACATAGAGGTCCTAGGCCTATACTGCATTATAAAAACAAACAGCCTACAAAAGGTTGTAGAGTGCCCCCTGGCCTCTGTCCACGGTGCTAACAGATTCAGCACCATGGACAGATCTGTACAGATCTGTTTGCCCAATAACATTAAAAACTGGATGCCAAATTTACCATCTTCACCTTTCTAAATGCAATCAAACAAGATTTGACTTTAGAGTCTCTGTAAAATATTAAATTTCTGTAGGCCTACTGTAAACAGCACAATTTGACAGACAACACAGTGAAAGTAAACCCGTGTCACCCCCGAGCGGTTTGCGTGGAGAACTGCAGGGATCTCTCCTGAGAAAATACAAGAGATCATCCTCCTCGTCCTCCCCCCCCCTGCTGCGCTTGGTGGAGAGGAGTGTTCATGTTCAGTGGTGGAGAGATTTGAGGTGATCTGACACACCGAGGGGGCGCAGTCAATGACGGGGCAAACCGAAAAGTGAATCGGTGTGGCGTAATCCAAAAACGCCCTCTATACGCGAGGCTGGCGAGGAGGGACGAAGAGAAAAATAAGAAATAAATCCCTCCCTGCTCTGACAAGGAGGATAGATTGCCCATTACATCGCAAAGATGGGGAACAGGGGAATGGAGGATTTGATTCCTCTGGTGAACCGCATGCAGGATGCCTTCTCCGCCATCGGTCAGAACGCGAACCTGGACTTGCCCCAGATCGCCGTGGTGGGCGGCCAGAGTGCGGGGAAAAGCTCGGTGCTGGAGAACTTCGTCGGGAGGTAAGTAGCTTTTCCAGGCTGCGATGCATGTTGGTGCATCACATAAGCGGCCGCAGTCGCTTTTATTTTTTACATCTCACACATCCCAGTCCCCATCCCCCTTCTCAGGTAGGTTTCAATCCACCGCCACAGGCTTCGTTGAAACGGTCCAAATTGTTGCACCCTTCACCGTTTTATCCCTCTGTCTTCTTCCACAACGCCAATGCGATGAGATTATATTGTTAGGCCTACATAAATCCCTAGTGAAGTTTAGCTGTGAACTGATGCATACAGGGAACAAATTGCTGTTTAAATGACATTTAATATGACAAACCATCTCTGGGTATGAGTGCAGAATGCTAGCCAGCTTCTAAACTTCATCATTTTGTCCAAATTCACGCAAAGTTGTACAATGTTTATCATTATAAATCCTATGACATCTGTCACAGAAGCAGGGTCAATTTACACGCATACTTCCTGTATATCACATAGTTACAGGCAGCTTGGTTGATGTGTTGTTTGTTTCTTTGGCTGGGCTACCATTTTGTAGTCCTCAGGCTATTAAATCCTGAACAGGCAAGGGTGCACAATGATGCTCGCTGTGTGTGCAAACATGCACAGTTTTCTTCCTGCCAGAGCTGCTGCTGCTGCTGATACACAACAAAGCAAGGGGAACAAATGTGATCTGTTATGCTGCAGTATGACCTTGCAGACAGAAAGAGAGAGAGATAGAGAGCTAGAGAGAGAGAGAGAGAGAGAGAGAGAGAGAGATAGTCCACCTGAGCTTTGAGCCCTTCCAGCTCAGCTCATCCATCTGTCTGCGAGTGCTTATGCTGTCAGTACAGCTTATTAAATGCAGACAACAACATGGGTGTCACTAGCTAACTATTTGTCAACTCAGTAGCTTGAATTTCACTTGATCTGAAGATTTTGTGTGTAAATCAGCAGTATTTCCTGCTTAAGCAAGGTAAAGACACTGTGGCTCCAAGCCAGCTCAGCCCAATATTAAACAACATCTGTGCAGCAACTGCTTTTTCATCTCTTTTCTTAGATTTGTTTGACAGTTGAGTAAAATAGTTCTCCTCATGGCCATTGAGTGCTAATCCCCATTTTAGCAGGTAGTAGGTGAGGCAAGCCCACTGTTTACATGTCAGGGTAACCTACACACAGGTAGGCATATCAGTTTTGTTAACAAAGTGGTGACGATGTAGCCTAAGTACCATTGAGGCGATTTAAAGGAATACTCTACCAAGACTTATAATGGACAGTTAAAAAACGGATTAAAGTATAGGCAGAAGAAACAGAGATTTGTGTGTTTTATTTCATATATTCTTCTTCTTTAAATCCTGATACCTACATTACCCACAAGGCAACTTGAACCCCCGACAGTTCCGTCAGAGATCCGGGTGTGTTATACTAGTAACAGTTAATGCCACTTCAAGCTGCTAGACTCAAGCAGAGATGAGGGGTGGGCTACAGAGGTTTGGAGAGCTGACTTCTTTTCAACTCTGCACATTCAGATTTATTTCATTTTCAAAGTTGTAGTCTTCAGCTCAGCTGCAAAGGGGAGAAAGCAAAAAACAACAGAATTTGAAGTAGAATCTGACCTCTTCCTGCAGCTCTCCGTCTCCTTTTTCTGTCGCATGGGCATATGCATGCGTAGAATAGCCAATAGGAGCGTTCCCTCTCTCTGAAATGACCTGTGATTGGCCAAAGTCTCCCATCTTGGGCTAGAATTTCTAAAGTCTGAAAACAGAGCCAGGAGGAGATGCACCACTTTCATTACAATATGCTGAGCGATTAGTTGTCACTTGTTTTAAAGCCTTTGCTTTTTGTTAGTTAAAAAAACAAATTTGAGCAATTACTATTAAAACAATCTTTTTACACTCATTAGGAGGGTCACGTTTTGTTGCACTCACTCAGCTGTAGTCATGGAAACAGCTTGTGCCTAATTACGCTTCTTTGCCTGAGGGACCAGTGGTTTAGACGATCATGACAATAGGCAGAGAAGGGGAAAACGGAAATATTATTACAAGGACATTAAAAACAGTAATAAAGATGTTGAATGATTCGTTTGTATGCGTCAGTAAAATCTGCAGACAGTATCCTGTCATGCAGCGTTTGTTTGTGTTAATGTGTGAGCTCTGCTAGGCCAGCTGCAGTGACGTCATTCAGGTCCTCCCATCCTCTTGCTCCTCCAGTCCTCTGCCTCACCAGTGGCCCATTGTATTTGCATTATCTTGCCTGAACCAACACACACACACACACACACACACACACACACACACACACACACACACACACACACACACACACACACACACACACACACACTCACAACACGCTGTACTGTGTGTTTACATGGAAGAGCGCTTTCTTTCTCCATCTCTATCTCCCCCTCTCTCTGTCTCTTATTCAGAAATTCACATTGATGCCTCTCAGAAAGTCAAGAGATTTTTCTATCAGAACAGAAATATTTTTTGACTGTTATTAAGCTGCTTGCTTTTTAATCCTTTTTACTTTTAATAAAAACTAAAAGCATTGTTCTCCCTTTGATTGATATTGCTGGTTACAAGCAATACCAAAGTAAATGAGACTTCTAAATGGCAAATAAACTTTAGAATTTAGATAAATTATTTCACAAGGCATATTAGCTGTTTAAAGCTGGTTTGGCTTTGCTTGTTCTCACCTGTGACAGCATGCATATTATAATGTGTCTATGTACATAAAGTTATATGGGATTTAGGAAAACATTGGCAACTACATAATTAATATAAACCATGTTAAAAGGAGTTTACTATATATCTAGACACGGTTACTCCTAATAGTTCACCATGACACCTTTCCTCTCAGCTGGATTAGATTTTGATGTTGGCAGGTGTGACTCAGGGACAAGGACAGACAACCTTTTAGTAGTAGACAAGCTGTTGAGATATGCTCTGCTGATGGTATGAGAGAACATCTGAGGACACAATCAAATTAATCTTTTCCCTTTTATCGTTCGTCCTTCAGAGGTTTTTGATCCTGCTTACATAATTTGTCTTTATGCAGAGTCTACTGTTGTCTCCTTTGTTTTCATTGCTCAGTTCTCTGTTTATCACCTCAGTTCAACCTCCCCTTCGCAGCCTTTTTCTCTCATTCAGTTTAAATTTACCTCAAAGGTGCTTTGTTGCTATAAAATATTTAAGTGCTCAAGTCCAAAGTAAAGTAAGCAAGGTTAAACTATAATCACAGGGATACAGACAAAAGTCATTTGTCTTATGTTATTAAGTCTGCCGTCTGATTTGTCTTAATTCATTGTTTTCATTCATACTCTTTGTTGTCTTGGACAATGACAAGTTGAGATGTATTTGGCTGCCTTTGGGGACTGTTCATTGTTTTTTTTCTTCTTGAATGAATAGCGGATTTTCTTTTTTTAATGTCTTTAAATAATTTATGATATATTATTATGATATAATAGTTTGTTTTTGGGGCGGTGGATATCTTTTTAGGGCTGCAACTAACGATTATTTTCATTATTGTTTAATCTTTCAATAAATCGATTAATCATTTAGTCTTTAAAATAGTGAAAAATGGCATCAAAAATGTCCAGAACCCAAGAACAGCAAACAGTCAAACTGTCAAAAACATCCCAAAATATTTAATTCACAACAATACAAAAGCAGCTAATCAGTTAGTTTAACAGCTGAAAGCTAGTGAATATTTAGCATTTCTGATTTATAATTGACTTAAAGTAACAACCGCTTATAGAAATTGTTGTTGATAATTTTTATATCAATTAATCGAAAAATTGTTCCAGGGCTATATCTGTTATACCAGTGCATGCAGGTGAAGCATCACTCTATAGTTGTGTCTGAACACCCGTTTCCCATCCTGCATCTGTCACCCAGTCGGTATTTTAACCTCCCATGAGTCTCATTAGGGCAGACAAAGCAGGAAGCTTTATTGGTCTCCAGTGCCCAACACAAGCCATGCCAGCTGGGTGAAACCTGTGCAGGTGGAAGTTGGTATATTTCTCCACATGTTGACTTAGTTTTGACTAAATTCAACAATATTACATGAGCAGTGTGATATTTTATCTTAAAGGAGGCAAAAAGGTTTAACACTGTATTTACTTTTTACTAAGTGTTTTAATTATTTGATTGGGATGAGTAGATTATAGAAACAAAATCCAGGTACAAATCCACTCATTATGCTGTGTGAAACATAAAACACAGATTAGTGTAAGAGTTCCACAGCATGCAGCATATTTAGTATGGATAATGTTTACAAAAGCATAGTGTACAGTATGTTCTCAACTGCATGTTTTTTTTGGTCCACTTTCAGCACCACGGACAGCTCTTTCAAAGCAGCAGCTTTTTTTTCTCCAAAATCAGCACCACAACTGCTTTCCCCTAAAATACATACACTACTGAACATATCATAGATGATCACTTTGTGTATGTGTGTATGTATAATATTCATCATATCATAATAGATTCAAGGGTACCCTAGTTTATTGTCACCATATTGGATTAAAGAAACAACGATAAGATTTTTGTTGCTGCACCTCTTATTGGAGGGTTGCCATGTTTTTAGCACAAAGTAATTTATGGTTGCTCAAATCCCTTAAAAAGGCCCTGGAAGAGCAGTTTTGCAAAAAAAAAAAGTACTTTAAGAGGTGTGGGGTCCATAGCTGATAGTGGCATGCAAAATCACATACTATATGACGTTCTCCTGGGATGTACTCAAACCCAGGAGGATGCTGTTGCTGTTGCTGCTGCATGGTGTACTGCCACCAGAAGTGCTTTGTAAAAAAAGTCCCGTTGTTTTTATGGAAAAAACCTGGCAGCTGTAGTTGCCAGAATAATTTAGTAAAAAATACAGTAGAAATGTAAATATGTTTATAGAACAACTTGTACATTTTACAGTTTAAAACAATTATTTACAAAAGAAAACAACCATTTTAAATCCAACAGCTCTTTTCTGCTGAATTAGCACAATCATGCTGCTACTGAACAAAAAATGTCAGTAGGATTTACATGCAGTTGCTGCTTAATTTACATTAAATCCCATTACATTTAAATGACTAAATACCCTACAATAACATTCTTTAGCTGTAAAATGTACAAGTTCTGTGAAGTTATTTACAACTGTAAATAACTTCCAATTTTCCATAAAAGCAATGCATTTGACTGAATTCTTTTGCAAATTTTACTCAAAATTTAGTATATAATGTAGTGTTTTGTGTGAAAGCAACATCTAAGAACTGCAATTGAATTTTCTTTCTTCTTAAAAGGCACAACATCATGTTCTGTGACTCCATTACAGGTAGCATGAACACTTTATCTGAGATGATTCATTAAATCAGCACTGCTTTCTTATAGACGTTTGACTTTTACCAGAAATGTAACATGTACACAGATTAAACATAAAACACTGTTTTAAAAACAAAGCTAGATATACCTTACCAATTGAAATATATATAAAAAAAAGAAATACAATAACTTGCCTTTCCAATAATTTATTGGCCTCAGAGCAAATATCAAAAACCTTAATTTCTCAACATATTTGTAATACAGTATGTCATTTATAAACAGAATAGAGAGTTTGCGACAGATTAGTGACCATCTTACTAGAACTAAAAGAGTAAAGATAGACTTTACTCCTTTTTTATGAATATATAAAAGGCATGGGGAAATACAACAGCAATGAAACTATTGCAGTGTAACAATTGCATACAAACACTTTTGTGTGAAACCTTCACTTGCTAAAGCGTGAAGAGCTGGGAGATAATGAGCTGAAACAAAATAAATAAATAAAATGTATTAATAAATAATTTTAAATAGTGGGTGATGCACATCATCACATGCCACAAGTCTCTTAGTTTAGTCCATATTCAGGCGCCACGCCACTCATGATCTGAGAGTTCCTGAATCAAGGTAAGGTTCACTCGGGTTCACGTGAAGACGGGATGTCCGCGTCTTTTCCACTTCAGTGCCCTTTTCTGGGTTGATGCAGAAAAAACACCTTGGGAAATAAAAGAAAAAAAAATGGCAGCATCAACAAAATAGTTTAATTATAATAAATCAATTACTTAAATCACTTTCTTTTTATTCAGGCTATAATGTTGGATAAAGCCAATCCAAAAAAAACCCACCTCTACAGAAACTACAGGGTTGAAGCCAGCTCTGATGGATAATGGATTTTGGAGCAATAATAGCTCCCAAACATCAGGCACAGGGCAGAAATGAAGGAGGGGATGTTGTTGTGTACAATGTTTCGATCCACACTCAACATGAACCGTCTCGAAGAATAGCAGGATCGTCCTAGAAAGAAAACAAAACAAAACAAGATTTTTCTTCTTAAACATTTCACAAAACAAGCATATACTTTTTTAAATTTCCAAGCTAAAGTGAGACTGCTTGCCATCAGAACAAAAATGACTTAATGTACAGGCTTAGGGGAAAGAAATATAAACCGTACAGGAGTACCAGCATAGAAATTAAGCAATGTACTGCTGTGGATGGGGAAAACAAAAAATAAAAATCAGTTTTAGTGTTTGCGCTATTTGAATATTTTCACCACTTTACCTCGCTGTCACAGTCATTTCTAACAGGAAACAGAAGCATGCATATCTGGTTAAATTGGCTTTGGAAAGATTAAACACTTCAGTTTACCGTGAAAACACTGACAATGAGGTAAAAGCTGTGAATATTTTCTAAATATAGAGTACACATGATACAGGGCTATACTATATTTTGTTGTTGCACCCATCCACAACACTGCATTGCTTAGCTTCAGTGCTGATACTCCTGTCTACTCTGAATTTTGGGTGTGCTGACCGACATCTACTGTAGGTAACTACACTCATATATTCCCAATTCAACAATAACTTAAACAAAAAAGCACTGTACAACATGAATGTTTCAAAAAAGACTGAAAGAAAGGGAAGAATGAAAGCAAGCAATTCATTTTTACTTACCACAAACAACGATGGTTGGAGTCAAGTGAACTTGGTCCATCTGTACTTCCCCAGCCAGGCATGTGTCCTCCACATAGCAGAACATCATGTCTTCCTTCTCATCAAAGTAAGACAGCAGAAGCAGCACCATCTCTTTGACGTCTTCAGAGCAACCAATCAGCTCTCCCCTCATCACTTTAAACTTTGTTACAGCCTGTAGGAACTTTTTGTTCTTGTTCATACAAACAGTATTCATGTAGTTCAGGAGCCGTTTCCCCTTTAGAGCCACATTCCGTGTGAAGGTTTCTTTAAGCTCAACTCCGGTGAGTTCCTTAAAGTGGACTGCCATGCCAAGTTCATCAAACCAAAAGGGCCACTCTTCAAGGAGGTATTTTATATTCTTTCCCTGGTTGACTTGTTTACGCTGTGTGTAGAAAGTCAACTTCATCAGACGTTTGACCTCCTCTGGATTTGCATCACTTTGCTGAGACATCCTCTTCAGTTTTTCAGTCGTCTCCTGCTGGCTCTCGAGGGTCTCTCCACTTAATGCACCCATAGGTGTCCTGGATTGTTGCTCTTTGCTCTGGAGGGACTTCTTCGGTGTCAGACTCATCAGAGCGATGCTTCCGTTTTCTTATTTTTGGGGTTGTACGTCGCTTCACATTCTCTATTCAATTTTGCAATTGCTTGACTAAAGAATGATAGCCAGGCCCAATCACATCTCCCTCTATAACATCCTGCAGAGATTGTGGATATTTTGCCACCATCTTTTTGGCAACATCAGTAGAGTTTCTTTTACTAATGCAAGAATTCTTCTGAAACATCTCACGGACCACAATCCGGACCATCTCCCTTCTCATTCGTGGACTTGGTCGTTTTCCTCTCTCCAATGACTGCATCAATTCCTCTGGGAACTTCTCCCACGGGATCATAAAGGTGCCCACCCAGTCTATATCAGGGCTTTGGCAGCTGTTAGAAGAGGTTGAGGATGAGCTTCTGTGTGAAAGAGACTGCAAGGTTGAGGAAGACAAAAACACATACACTCAAAAATAGGAACACAATGTGAATGTTTATATATTTCAGATTGATCATTTAACTACTTTTGGCCAAAGGTCGCATCTTGTGTTCTAATACTTGACTTACATCGCAGCTTCCAAGCAGCAAGGACTTTTCTGGCTTGAATTGGCCTCAGTGCTGACAGCAAATCTGCTTCCTCAATAAACTGAAAATCATCGTACGTCTCCACCCCTAGGTTTTGTAATGTCGCTTCAAGAATATCTTTCGACACTTCTGGAAGGTCAGGCAAGACCTCAGTGATGGCGGTGCGTAGAAACCCTTGCTCGCAGTCAGTCATTTCTAGAATCAAGGGACAATGGCAGTTTTCAAAAATACTAATGAAAGAGAAAAGGCAAATAGACATTTTGTAAAGTAACACTACATATACGTACCTCTACCTTGAGTATATAATATGATTGAGGATTTATTCTTATTTCTGTATTGCTTACTGGTTTGGGTAAGTGATTCTGGAGAAATTTAACAGATATAAGAGATATAAGGAGATATTCATTGAAAGTGTTTAGGAATATAATTGCATTACCTAGAATAAGTGACCTCAACTTTAAAAAAGGGAAAAACTGCAGTCACTTTCATACTTTTCAGATCGTATTTTTATCATTTTTACATGCATATATATGCATTTTGTTTGGTTTCTCCACACAGTGGCTGAGATCACGTTTATTTCGACAACACACTGTGTTTCAGCGGAATGACTTGTTGCCCGTTAAGAATGTATGATTGCAACGGATAAAAATCTACCAAGTCGTTAATGTTAAGGCATCGCAACCTTGTATTCTGTTTTGTCACCGAGTACAGATGGTATTCAGAATGATAGTCAGCTTTATGTATATCCATCACAAAATACACTGCTGCATCATTGTGAATTAAAACAATGAGAAGTTCTCCCAACTCCATGGACTCGTCATTTTTTGACACAAGAAAATGCCATTTTTTATATGCTGTACCTTTATACTCTGTCTGTGGAAACACTAGTATTGCATTCCATTAAAGCCAAACTCTCTCACTGAGTGTTTAATTGCGTCACTGTAAAGGCTGGGGTAAAAGGTGCAACTATCTTTGACTTGCAGAAGCTGACTGCATCCTGGCCCAGCTGAAAAATATGCCTGAAGCATTTGATGTCTTTCAGACAAAGTAAGGCAGATGTTTTTAAAGTTTTTCAAATGCCTGGCACATCTCTTAAAGTAGCTGTGTTTACTTTCAAAACGCATCGTCCACACTCTGATCAAGGGGCCGAATTTCATGATTAGTCCTGGATAGTGACGCATGAAATGGTGTTTTGGTTTTAGAGGAATCTCAGGAAATAAACACTTTCTTGATTCCAAATATTCTTGGATTACAATATCAAGATAGGTTACCTGTGACAGTGAAATCCTTTGTGCACAAATCAAATCAACAATATCTTTAAGCTAGAGTGTTAACTGCCACACATCATCCTCTGGATTTTGGACTTTGTCACCAATTAATACAGGTAGCAACCTTAACAAATTCCAGTTGACAGCACATGGCTTTGTGAGAGCATCAGATCCTTTGTATTTGAACTGCTTGATGCGCCGGTTCAAAAGTGAATATGTAAACCATTTATTTTTCTTAATGAAATACTTTAAGTATAGGGCAACATCATAAGATAAGACACCCTCAAATATGTCATGGCCTAAACAAGGTGGGAGACCAGGCTGGCAAACATGAAAAGATTTCAGTGCATTGAAAACAGAGTTTACCTTTATGCCTTTGTTGTGCTGACTGTCTGCAGCTTGTAGATCACCAACAGCAGAATTGTAACTGTCAGGGGTGCGCTGTGGACCACAGACATTTGGATTATCACCATAAAACTCATCTAGCGTTATTTCACAGTATCTGCAAAAATACTGAGAACGACTGAAGTTTTCAGTAAACCCACCAATATTGTGCGAACCCAAGTTATCACCAGCAATACAGTACAGAGTCCCTTTGACAGTTTTACCACCTACAGTTACCCCATTTTCCTCTAAATCTTTAAAATCCAACAACAAGTCTGAGAAAACCTTAGCACTTCCAAACTGTTTTAGGTCATTTTCTACACACAATAGGACAAGGAACATGTGATCTGTGTTGGACCGCACATGAGCAGGTAGATTAGCCACAGAAAGATATACTGCAACAACTTTGTGTTTCTTCTTTACTATTTCAAAAGCATCCTGTTAAAGGATAAGCTTCAGGCATCCTGGATTTTCAATGAAGAACTGGCTGGACTTAAAGTTTATTCCATCACTTATGTCACCAAAATCATCTGGGTTAGAGTCTATTTCACAAGACTGTTGTGACACTGAATTCTTCCATAATTCAGAATCAAATAAGTTATTTACAGTTTGTTTCACGGGAATGTAGTAAGCAAACCTTTCTGTCATATTTTCATCATTTCCTAATGTTACTTTTTTAGGCTCTATGTATTTGAACATTTTTTTGAACGTCTCAGCTCTTGAATATGTTGTTCTCAGTGGTGCCTTATGACAGGAAGAGAACAGATCTGAATCCTTCACACAATCATAGATTTTAGCACTAGCATCATCTGTTAGACACATATCTTTTAAAAGTGAACGCAGTTTACTCAAAGTGTAATCATGTCCCAACTCATGCACATTTTGCATCTCTTCAATTGTCTGTATTGTTGAAGCTGGGAGAAGGAGCTGCCCTTGCAATTTCAGGTAGAATAAACATACATTCCTAAGAAAGTTATCACTGAAATTCTGTGGTAATTCAGTGCTTTTATTTGTTGTTGTATCAGTTGAGCACTGGCCAGCATCTTCACATGCAGCAACAGCAGCATCAGATTGAGAAGTAGTTTCCCTGTACATGTCACTTATGCTGTCTACTGAACATGGCATATGTTTTCTGGACATATGAGCAATAAATGATGACTTCACAGTGAAAATATTTTTACAGCCAGTGACTAGACCGCCCCTCCACTATATGCTCCTTTAAGTGGGAGAGAAGTTCCTTCACCGTGTGAAATTGGCGCTCACACAGTGCAACAGCACATTTCAAATCTGTAACGACTCTAACGTTAGCAGTAACGTTAACAGAGGGCTCAGGCACATTGTGAACGTGATAGAAGTGAGCTTTGAACGATGCGTAGGTACAAAATGTCCGCTTGCTCATAAGAAATTTGCTAGTAACATTAGCATGAAACCCAGCAGATTAACCAGCAACCAGTCAGCTTTGCTGTAAAATATACCCTCGGTCAAAAACAGAAGTGAGTATTTTTCAGAATAACAGTCAGTGTCACGTTACACACAGCTCCTCCATGCTCTGTTCGCTGGCAGTTTGGGCGGTGGTGCGCTGCGTACTAACGTGAACTTCGCCAAGCTGGCTGCTACCGCGATTATTACGTTGTCCAATGAAAGGACAGAAACAAGCTCTGCTGCTATGTGAGTGGACAAGGCAGAGTTTGAAAACCAAACCAAGCGTTTATTTTCGCGAAAATGTCAAATTACATTTGAATGGTAATACATTCTACTTTAAAGCACCCATATTATGCTCATTTTCAGGTTCATAATTGTATTTTAAGGTTGTACCAGAATAGGTTTACATGGTTTAATTTTCAAAAAACACCATATTTTTGTTGTACTGCACCGCTCTCCCTCACTCCTGCAGATCCTCTTTTCACCTGGTCTCTGTTTTAGCTACAGAGTGAGACCTCTTTTCTTCTTCTGTACTATCTTTGATTGCACTCGCACATGTGCAGTAGCTCAGATGTAGATCATGTCAGCTAGCTAGCTCCATAGACAGTAAAAGAAAGGCTGTTTCTCCAACTTCAGTCAGTTACAAGGCAGGATTAGCTGGGAGACTTCTAAATCAGGGCGCACATGTAAGTAGTTCTTTTGTAGATTATGGTGAACTTGTGTGTGTTGTAGCAGTGCTTTGCTATTGAGAACGAGGTAGCATGCTAGTGTTAGCATTAGCATGCTAATGCTACGAGCCAACTGTTGCGGCTAGCCAGCTCGTTTCGGCTTGTGACGTCACAAGCCGTGCCGATTTTGAACAGCTCACCCGGAGACTGAAGGCAGGACACATTCAGAAACCATATCTCACTCAAAACAGCATGGATGGATTTTTTTCAAAGTTTGTATGCGTGTGGGAGCACCAGAGACACAAAAGAACACCCCAAATCCCAGAAAAAGTGTTTTTTTCATAATATGGGCACTTTAATGGAAAAACAGAAGCTTTTTTATTTGCATTTTTTTATCTTTTTTTATTTGGTCATTTACAACTGATAACTGCCTATTTGGAGAACAAATATACAATTTTTTCAAACCAGTCACACTATCCTCACATTTTACATAAACTTGAAGATCTTGGTTAGCAAGGTGCATCTGTAATTCCTGTTAACTGTGATGCTTTTGTTTGTTAGTAATTTTGTACTCATTTTAATTTATGTAATTGATATTTATCCTGTTCAGCACTTGGTGGCCATAGTTGTTTTTAAATGTGCTATATAAATAAATTTGACTTTGACATTGATGCAAATTTTGGCTAGCAAAAAACAGGCCGAAAACAAAATACAGTATGAACAGCCAACTCCTAATAAGCTTCAATGGTGCTGGTTAAAGTTAGACAGTGCAGTGGATATCAGTCACCTCTATCATGAATTACAGGTTGAGGTCACTATGGCAGCGAATTGTCAATCACAAGGTAGATACCCTGCTTTATGGTCTATTTTCCTCTAAATGCTTGACTCCAGGGTTCGGGTTCTGGGGGTTGCCTCCGGCCTTATTGCGCGTAGTTTGCATGTTCTCCCCATGTCTATCTCCGGTTACTCTGTCTTCCTCCCACCATCCAAAGACATGCAGATAGGATAATTGGTGTGAATGTGTGTGTGAGTGGTTGTTCGTATGTGTGCGCTGGTTTAGTATTTAGCAAAATATTACTGTAAATTAAATACTGCTTCACTGTTTTTCTATTTACAGTTTTTTAATGTTGTGATTTTACAGCATTTCCTTGTTAATTCCACTGACTTATTTTACAGTGTTGTTATCAGTAAAGGCCGATGGCACTAGCACAAACCAGGAACATAAAACCACAACACACATGTTTTTCTCTCCCTGCTGCCATTGCTATTCCAACTCCCCACGCAGGGATTAAGTCAATGATATATAGCTGGTTTCATGTATTACATAACACAGAGAAGGGCAGCAGCTTCACTCATGTGAAAGACAAGGACAGTCCAGTGCTCCATTAAAGCTTTTATTCTGGTCAAATAAAAGGAGGAGGGAGTGAAATAGAAACACAGAGAAGAAGAGTCTTTTAATGACTTATAGAAGGTGATGCTGTGATAAGATAAACTACCCAGCATACCAATTAAATTAATTAAATGTTAAAATAAACACTGTAATAGTTATCAGGTTGTGTCGTTTTTTTAAGGTAACTGGTCAAATCGATCTGAATTCTTGTGGTAACACTTTATTTTACAGGTTCCATAGATTAATGATAATTTCCTAGATAGAAACTAATATTTAACTGTTCATTCTTAGCAAGATTCCTGGAAGGGACTATAGAGTCATTTGGTAGTAATAGCAGAGAAAAGGGAGACAGAGTTCAGTTGGTGCACCTTCAATTAATTAATTCCAATGAATTGCTATTATAATAAAGAGACTTTGAGTCAGTGCGCAGCAGGTCAGCTGAACTTGCAATTTTTTTAATGCAAAAAAAAAATTAATCTCCAGGCCAGCGTGCAGTATCACAATCATTCATCTTTATCTAGCTCTGTGGTTGACTGCCAACCTTTTCAGGGTGTACCACGCCAGTGTAAGCTGGGATCGGCTCCAGCCCCCATATAAAGGATAAGTGGTTACAGATATTGTATGGATGGATAGAGTTATCTTTATCTAGGTTTAAATGAGTCTTTGTTAGTTTTAATTCAGTTATTTTAGCAATTCTTTCAAGGAAATACCACTGGAAATGACCAACTTCTTATGAACTCTTTAACTACTACATCATTTTCCTGGCTCTTTTTAAAAAACAAATAGTCAGTGGAAAAAATAAATGACTGAACATTGTGTCTACTTTTCCTGCGATTAGTACTAGGGCTGCAACCAGCCATTATTTTCGTCATCGATTAATCTGCTAGTCACAGTAAGAGAGAAAAAGCAGTCAGTCAGAGACAGAAGAAGAGAGGAGGCCATTTGTCTGATACTGCTACAGAGGATTACCACTAATCTCTGTGTGGGCCACAGTTTACCTGCAATACATTCTCCCATTGGCTCTGGTCTAATCTGGATGTCCACCATCAAGCAACCAGCTGTTTCATTGGCTCCATCTACCACAAGAATATGTGTAAGTGTGAAAATTCACGAAAAAGCAGTCTCATCTATCTAAGACCCAAATACTGCTTGGAAGGCAAATTGCCTGCTTGTGCTGGTTCACAACTGTCAGAACTGTTATTGCTGCATGAGCAGGATTAGATGAGGCTCGCTGTCTCACCGTGTCTGGGAATCAGAAGTGATGTGACTCACATGAAGAGACCAACAGAGCAACGTGTTTTGCAAAACAAGAATAACCCAAACCAATCTGAACAACTTTAGTCACTAAGGTGTTGTATACGTTTTCTGGAAAAATGTGTGATTTAACATGTTCATTTGAAATTCTAAAATAGAAATACTACAATAATTATTCTGACATTACTGCAGCACTATTAAGGAAAAAACAGTCGTGAAAAAATTAGGACACCCATGCTAAAGTTGACTAAAAAGAGGAATAAAAAAGATCATCTTTTGGAAATTGATCTTAATGCCTTAATTAAAAAAAAGAGGAAAAATCCAATCTTTAACGACACCAATTTTCTTTGTGAATGAATAATGTATCGTAAATACATACATGTTTTTCCTTAAAATACAGGGTGCATAAGTAAGTACACCCCTATGTTAAATTCCCATAGAGGCAGGCAGATTTTTATTTTTAAAGGCCAGTTATTTCATGGATCCAGGATACTATGCATCCTGATAAAGTTCCCTTGGCCTTTGGAATTAAAATAGCCCCACACCATCACATACCCTTCACCATAACTAGAGATTGGCATGGGGTACTTTCCATAAAATCATCTCTCAATGCAAATCAAACCAGCTATTAGGCTAACTGAAATAAAACCATGGTGAAAATTGGTGTCCTTAAAGATTGGATTTTTCCTAATTTTTTTAATTAAGGCATTAAGATCAATTTCCTAAAGATAATTTTTTTATTCCTCTTTTTAGTCAACTTTAGCATGGGTGTCCTAATTTGTTCACATGACTGTATGTTTCCACAAAACCAATTCAATGTGAAAAGCCCTTTTATACTGATGAAAACTGTGAAGTCTACTTAAGTTATTACGTCATCTCTCTGTGTGTGTGTGTGTGTGTGTGTGTGTGTGTGTGTGTGTGTCTGTGTATGTGTTGTTTGTACACCACTGAATGTGTGTATAACAAAGAAGCAGTGAGTCATTACTCAACAGCAGCTGGAGCCTACTAGACGTGTGTGTGTGTGTGTGTGTGTGTGCGCGTGGAGCAAAAAAAGAGTGAACAAATTATTTAGTTGCTGAAAATTGATTCAATAAAATCTTTTTTGTTTCAAACTAATTACACACAAGGTGCTATAAAAGAAATTAGTCTGATTGGGGCTCAGCTGTGACTCTCCGACAGTGTTGCTCAGTGTGTCTGTGAGCTCCCTACCCAGATTATTGATTATTGAAAATCAATTAAGAAACTGTAAATGGGTAAAATAACCAAGCAAGAGGGTCTAAATTTGGTTAATTTACTGAATTAAATTATCTGACAAATCAATGTACCGCTCCACATTGATGCAGAAATCCAATAAAAATAAAATATTGCAATAAAGTAGTCCTGCCTATTGATTTAGATAGCTGCCACCATATAAACACTAATGCAAAATCTCTGGAGGTGGACAGATTTATATTGTGTCATGGTATATGTATATCGTCATATCGACCAACCCTAATAGATAGATAGATAGATAGATAGATAGATAGATAGTGGGTAAATGTTTAGTCTATGTCGCTGTCTATCTTCTCTCTTCATGTTGCAAAATATCTGCAGTTCTAATTGTCTGACTGCTTTTCTCCTTTTATTTATTTATTTTATTTCTCTCCTCTGTATCTGTATTCTGTGCTTTTGGCAGTCGAGTGTTTTTATCCCCCACCACACCGTCGGGGATGAAAACACAGGAGGGTGGGGGTGGAGGGACACTCACCATCTTAGCAGGATTAGGTAAATGATGAGTAAACAGAGAGAGACTTTCCAGTACTGTGGCAGTATACACGTGTCTTCTGTCTGTGGCTTCTCCTCTCATTTGGAGGAACCTTGTGGTAGCAGTTTGAGGGGAGGAGGAGGAGTGTAGTGAGAGGCCATCTGTCTTCACTAAAAGGCATCCAAGTGGGAAAGAGGGACAGCCACATACACACTTACAACTTGCAGGCAGGTAGACCAGCAGATGGTCAGACACACATAAGAGAGAGCAGAGTTTCCTTTGTTGTAAAAGGCTGCATTATAACAACAAACATTGAAACAATAATGAAGCTCCCTATCTGTGCTGTATCCAGTGTAGCAGGTGTAGAGGATTAGCAAACATTAACTATGATGTCTTTTCATGCTTTCATACTTTTCCAACACACTGCAGGTTGAGAAAGAAAGACAGATCTGCAGAACTCAGCACCTGCAGTTTTATATTATATTAAATGATATATTATATATTATTATTATAACATGCACTTCAATATTCCACAAACATTTACTGTGATGGAAATGCACAATCTTGTGTCTATCACCTTAATCAGTTTGTTGTTTCTGATTAAATAAATATTCTTTTTGATTTGATCACTGGCGGATTTTGTTGCCTTTGGCCAGAGCCAGGCTAACTGATTCCCCCTGTTTCCAGTTATTATGCTAAGCTTAGCTTACCCGCTACTGCCTCCAGCTTCATGTTTAAATCACAGGCATGAGGGTATCAATCTCCTCATCTTACTCTTAGAAAGAAAGCAAATATTCCCCAAAATGTTGAGCTATTCCTCTAAAACTAGAGCATAATGGATGTATTGTAACTCCCAAACATTCACCATATACTCAGAAAGAATAAAATAAATAAGTTTATAGTACAGGGACACAGTGACGGTTAAACATGATCCTCATGTTGAACATTTAATTGCTGAATTGGCTTTTTCCTGGTTTAAGGTCACAGTTTTGAACAGAAGCAGTTCAGCTCATGACTCATGTATCCAACATGCCTCAGGCTTTGCTTGAGGTTCAAACAGAGGCCTTGTCTATTTCTTATTCATGTCGGCCAGTTGATTATTGTTACTAAAGATTCAGATATTAAACAATTTATCTGAGCGTTGTATGATTTGAATGCATTTAAAAGTTTTTCATATTGGATTGGATATTTATGGAAACATTAAATTGCTCTTATACAATGTTAGATTGAAAACTATGTTTCTTTAACAGCCCCTTGTTATTGCTGCTTAAAGCACATACACTAACACACACACACACACACACACACACACACACACACACACACACACACACACACACACGTCATGCATCACTGACTGTCCAGTCAGCTGGTTGAGGAGCACACAGTGCCAGTGGTGAGATGATGCTGATGTTGCATAAGCAGCTGAACATGCCCAAGGAAAACAGTGTTTTCTTCATAAAGAACAATTAAAACATGCTGGCAGATAGTCATTTGTATGGACACACACACACTCTCATGCATTCACAAACACACTTCACACCTCAGACACAGCTGGACAGAGTTTTAGGCGATAATAGATGTAAAACATTTTAATTTGCATGGACACATCCAGAAAACCCTCTATTGCTCTCCAACAAACTAAGAGAGTAGATGGACAGAAATTGCAATATTGCAAGACAGGAAATACTTCTTCTTTTCTGTTTTATTTGCTCTCAGAAATTGGAATAGTTGCTAAGTGAACATCATAAAGGCTCAAATGCTTGAATACTGGCACACATTTGAATCATCATCAATTTAGAAGGAAAACTGCTGAAGAAACTCCAGTAGCTCTGTTTTGTAGCTTTCTACTTGTCTTTATATTTGTGAACCATTCGTGTTTTTCATCTGTTGTACTATTTATTAAATTATTTTGATCATTTTCCTACTGTATTAGATGTTACGCAGCAGGGAATAATAGGACCCAAACGCAGAAAGCAGGCAGGCAGGCAGGCAGGGGAAAGTTTGAGCTGAGGATTTATTTTGACCAAAAAAAACTCATCAACAAAGGGAGTCCTGAGAGTTGCAGCAGGCAAAAAACTTCTTCCAGAAAACAAGAACCGGGAATCCAACAAAACAAGAGAAGTACAAAAACTAGAAGCTTGAGACAAAAGGAAATCCATGAAACACAGAACTGACTTGAACTGACACGGGAGACACGACAGAAACAAACACAAACACCCACGAAATGATCTGACAAGAGACAAAGGGAACACAGAGGCTAAATACACGAGGTAACGAGCAAAAAAGGAACAGGTGATACAGCAGGTGAAACACATCAGGGCGGGGCAGGACAATCAGACAAGGCGGGAAAACACAGGAAGCAAAACTAGACAAGACAACACAAGACAAGATAGAAAACAGACTATCAAAATAAAACAGGAAACAGAAATGTACACCACTCAGAATAATACACAATGAAAACAGGAGAACAGAAAAATACTCAATCACAACAATCAATATACAAAACAGGAAACAGCAACAGAAATATACAAACAGGCAACAGAAATATCCACAACCACAACATGAGATGTACCTGCAATGATGATTCCTGTAGAAAAAGCACTGCAGTAAATCAAAAGGACATTTAGCCTGGTGGGACCACAGCTGTTATTCAGCATTGTACTTCACACACAAACATCCACACATTTACACTTGCTTGTTATGTTCTCAAAGCCTCAAGATGCTGATTCATTATCACTGACTCATGCTCTCTTGTCATTTGGTTATTTGGTTAATCATATTGTTGTCTCTTTACATTGTTGTTTACTGACCATCTCCCTTTCTGTGCGTCTGTTGTATTACAGGGATTTCCTTCCCCGTGGCTCTGGCATTGTGACTCGCCGTCCTTTGGTTCTGCAGCTGATAAACAGCCCCACAGGTAAAAACATCTTGTCCATAATAAACATCTATGGAGGTTCAGCTGACCGGTGGAGAGATCCTGGCATTCAAAATGTGGTGTTGATTTACACATGCTGTCCATGAGTTGATCGTAAGAAATATTTTAAAGTGTTTAGTTCCGAAAAATTGCAACAATTGTATTTTAATAGAAAAGTTGTAAGTGTATTCTTTTTTCTTCAGTGCTGTAGGAGTTTGGTTAAAGCCTGCATCTAGTGGCCATTAAACAAATTGCGTCTTTAAGGCATTCTACACTGATTTTGACATTTAACAGCAAACCCCCATCCCCTTCTCCACTCCCATTCTTGTGTTACTTGAAAAGACAAACGTTAAGACACTGACACAGCCTTTAGCTCCCACAGGTGCAAACCTCCCCTCTTTCCTCTGGACTCTAAACATTCCTCCTCCACACTCCTCAAAGTTAAACCTTCCTTCCGCATCTTTTGCTATCCATTCATCTCTACAGACTTTGAGATGATGATGACAACATCCTCATGTTACCATGGTTCCACTTTATTAGGTTGTTGCAGGGTCTGCTAACAAGCTTTTCCCACAGCTTACTCGTGGTGTGAATCAGAAATGAATTAAACTTGATTTAATTTAATACCTTGTTATTTATTACCTGAATTACATTATGGCAGTGGTTTGGTCAAACTGTGAGGCGGCTCACAGAGATCATTAATGTACTCTAACACCCTCAGTTCCAGTTGCTGGAATTTGCATAAAAATGTGTTCTTCTCTGAGTCATAACTCAATCAAACACACAGACTTGATTCACATGTTTTGAGATTCTGTTTGAATTCTACTTCCCGAGGATATCATTATCTCCGATGTCCATCTCAAATCAGTTTCCATAAATCGGCTTAGTAATCATAAAAAAAGCCGCTCCTTATAACCTGCCTGAGAATCATCAAGTTTTCTTCAGTATCAAAGTAATCCAGTGATAGTTGTCTGTAGGTCCACATTGCAAACAGAACTGGTAATAACTTATTTGGCATACTCTTGGTACCAGTTTGCCTAACAGTAAGCAAATAGTTCCAAAACTCAGAGCTGATTATCTCCCAAATCAAGGTCAGACAAAGAATGATTACAGGAGTTACAAAATACATTCATATTTGCATTAAAGTAAGAAAATCTCCCTTATTTTCCAGGTGAAAATTGGGCTCAATTCAGCATTTCTCCTCTTTCCTGTCTTCTTTACTGTCTTATTTTCTGCGTATTCTTATCTCCTTCCTTTTTTTCTACAATTTCACTTTAATTAATTTGGTTCTTTTTACTGTGTCTTCCAGAACATGCCGAGTTCCTCCACTGTAAGGGCAAAAAGTTCACAGATTTTGATGAGGTCCGGCAGGAGATTGAGGCAGAGACTGACCGCATCACTGGGGCCAACAAGGGCATCTCCCCTGTGCCCATCAACCTGCGTGTCTACTCCCCTAATGGTGAGGCTGACAAAACTCTATTTATATTTCTACACAGATACTAGTTTGCGGTGACTTATTCTGCATGTCTGACATCAATAATGTATATACAACCAAGCTTTTTATTAGGCAACAATGCATCTGAAGAAGCTCTCTTCAGTTTGCTAAGCTTTCTCCTGCTCCCTTTTCTTCTCTCAGTGCTGAACCTGACCCTGGTGGACCTGCCGGGTATGACCAAAGTGCCGGTGGGCGACCAACCTGCAGACATCGAGTCCCAGATTAGAGAAATGCTGATGCAGTTTGTCACCAAGGATAACTGCCTGATGCTGGCTGTGTCCCCGGCCAACTCTGATCTGGCCAACTCAGATGCTTTAAAGATTGCCAAAGAGGTCGACCCTCAGGGTGAGTGTATGCACACACACACACACACACACACACACACGCGCACACACGTACGCACGCACACACACACACACACACACACACACACACACACACAGTACTTTTTAATTTCGTTTTGAAAAAAGTGCAATACAAATTAGTATTAAAGTAAATTGTGCAGGACTTTTGCTTGTACTGAAGTATGTTTACATTGTGATATTGCTCCTTACCTTAACTAAATGATCTAAATATGCTAATACTAATATTGCTAGTATTGTATTTACAGCATCAGAAATGATTTTCAGTGTAGGTTTCAGTTCCATTTTTCAGGATTGGTTTGTTGTCATTGTGGGGTGTGTGTTTATTTGTGTGCGTGTAGGTATGAGGACCATTGGTGTGATCACAAAGCTGGACCTGATGGACGAGGGGACAGATGCTAAGGACATCCTGGAGAATAAGCTGCTTCCGCTCAGGAGGGGTGAGCACACACACCTACACACTCACACAATCAGTACAGTACTTGTACTCTCTTCTTCAGGGGCCTCACAATGACACACTGTTTCCCTCTTGTGGTCGTGAGGCAGTCATACTTAAAGATATTCAATGCTCTAAACACTAAAAAAACAAAACAGAAAAAGAATGGCTGGATGTAGGGAGTAGGGTGTGATAAAACAATACTGAGTAATCAAAAGACAGACAGAGAGATGGAAGATAGGAAGAGTTGGAGAGGAGAAGCAGGGAAGGGGGCAAAGAGAAGAACACTTTTGAAAAAAAGCTTGCGTGTATCTTGCGGGCTGCCCTTTAATGCAATGTGCTGATGTGGTACTTTTCTTTTCCATTTGCACTTGGTTAGGACCCAGGCATGTGCTTTTGAATATTTTCCATGTCCTTTGTTTTTTTCTACTTTCCCCTCTCCTTCTTTTACTCCCCATCTCTCTCTGTCTAATCTGGATGTTCACTTTTACAAGTCTGCTGGCTCACAGTTGCATTAGTTATAGAGCATGAAACAGCCTTTAACCGGGTGATGCATGAGAAAACTTAACTGAAGGTGAAATGAGATCCGCATGACCTGAACTCTCCTAGTTGTTTCTCCCTTTTTTTTTATTTTTCTCTTTCTGTCTTACAGTACAAACTTGGACACACACACATACAGACATTTACTCATTTAGTTCCTCCTTCCTTATTTTCTCTCCTCGATTTCTTCTTCATTCTATATTCTTTTCTTTAAACCTATGTGTCCTGAAATGTGTTTTTTCCGGGCTAAACATTATTAAACACAGTTTTAAGCGGTTTGGTCCTGAAGGGGCTGTATATTTTAGTTTGGCCGCTCAAACACTGTTCAAATGTAGAAAAGCCACATTGCTCTAATGCAAGATTATATTATCTTCCAGTCAAATTACCAGCCAGGCCACAAGTGTTGAATCTGTTCCAGTCTGCTCTCAAAAATTCCAGGAAGTGATAAAAAAAAAGAAGTGATTCTTGCAAATCTCGCAGCGTTTCAGTCTGCATTGTAAATGTCTGTGGGACTCTTGTCTATCCAGGTTACATCGGTGTGGTGAACAGAAGCCAAAAAGACATAGATGGCAGGAAGGACATCAATGCTGCTATGGCTGCTGAGAGGAAGTTTTTTCTCTCCCACCCTGCATATAGACACCTGGCCGACCGTATGGGAACTCCCTACCTCCAGAAAATCCTCAATCAGGTGTGTAAAGGAGTGACAGAGGGAGAGTGTCAGTCACATGTGACTAGTATGTCCATTCATGGGTCCTGTATATTACAGCATTCTAATTCGAACGTTCCCCATATTCCCAGTGATCTAACTCTGACCTTTGACCTGCACAGCAACTGACCAACCACATCCGGGACACCCTGCCGGGTCTGCGGGCCAAGCTGCAGAGTCAGCTTCTCTCCATAGAGAAGGAGGTGGAGGAGTACAAGAACTTCAGACCTGACGATCCGTCTCGCAAGACCAAGGCTCTGCTCCAGTGAGTAGATACAGCAGAAGACAATTAGATAGAAACAGACTAATAGACTCATTGATATATCTGCCTCCCTGCAGGATGGTGCAGCAGTTCTCTGTGGACTTTGAGAAGTGTATAGAGGGCTCCGGGGACCAGATTGACACAGCTGAGCTGTCAGGTGGTGCCAGAATCAATCGCATCTTCCATGAACGCTTTCCCTTCGAACTGGTCAAGGTGTGAGTCTGCCAGATGTTGTGTTTATGTGATTGTGTGTGATATTATATTAAAATATAGTACTAACCCTAACCCCACAAGGTAATGGACGACATTGCCAAAATGTTACTGTTTGTGGCTGCTTTTTGCAACAAAAAAGCATCTGTTTTTGCACTTTGGCACAGCCTCCAAACCCTAAACACGCCAGTTCTATAGCTGTAAATATTTATGCACAACAGATTCTGAAGACCCCAAATTCTTTGGAACATTTATCAGACTTCTCATTATGTTTGTGGCATTATAGCTTGTTTAGTCTGCAGAAAAATATGTTTTGAGTGAGTGTGCTGAGAGTCTATCTAACATCAAACAAAGTAAGAATATTGTGGAACTGTCTTGGTGCGGAGGGTTAAATAAAGTGGGAAATACGCTGGAATCAGAAAAAAGAAGGACAATTCTGTATAGATTGTATAAGAATAATGAAGACAGAAAAAATGTCCTACATAGAAGCATATCTTGCTTTATGACAAACATCGCTCTGTGTCTCTTTACGACATTACGTCTCTCCCTCCTGGGTATCCTCCTTTCCCAGCCTCAGAAGGAGAGAAGGCCTCCTTCAGGAATCTGATTCTGGGCTTTTCTGACCCAAACATTCCATGTTTCCTCCCTCTCAGTTTAACAGCCACCTCTCCTATTGTCGTCTCTTCAATCTCACTTTCCCCCACCTCACCTTCTTCCTTCTGTTTCTCTCACTCCATCATCATATATATATATATATATATATATATATATATATATATATATATATATATATAGCCACATTTTATCCCTCCCCCACATCCTCTCTGTTCACCTTTCACATCATCCTTACCACAAACCTGTCCTTACTCCATCCAACTCCCCCAATGTCTGTCTCTCTAAGCCTTTTACCTCAACCCCCCCCTTTTTTACATGTTTGATCATTTTTCACTTTCTCTCTCAGTTAGCCTGTTCCCGTCCCTTCATTCCTCTCCCTCTTTTCATCCAGCCCTCTCCTCCGTCCTCTCTCGCCCTCCCTCTGAGGATATATATCTTACTGTCTGTGACTGAGGCCTCAGAAAAAATGCCCTGTGGGTATTGCAGTAAATAAAAGTGAGATACTTTAAATATAAAATAAAAACAAATTGTATAGAAATATAGTAGTAGTATAATAGTATAATATAATATCATCTTATATATCCTACTTCCAATGTTAATCTGTGGGGGAGCAAGTGTGGATAAGGTTTGCAAAATAAAAGCAGCAGTGGTTCCCAACATTTTCAGCTTGTGACTTGTTATTAGCTGACACGGTATTTGAAAAATAAAGAATTGATGAATCAAGAGAGAGAAAGGTTTATATTAATATACTGTTGTTGTTTTCTTCTTTTTCTTTTTAAATTTATATATTTAAGTTTACTCAATGAATTGTATGTATGTATTTTTTCTCATCTTATTATCCTTGATACTTTGGCAATATTGTTTTTCGGACATTCATGCCAAAAAAAAGCAATTTTAATTGAATTGAATTGAAAGGTTTAACTGATCCATGATTTTGTGAGAGAAAGAATGTATATAACTATACTTAATCCTCCCTGTTGTCTCTGTTTCTTTTGCAGATGGAGTTTAATGAGAAAGAGCTCCGCAAGGAGATCAGCTACGCCATCAAGAACATTCACGGAATCAGGCATGTCCGCCTTCCCCCTCTCTCTCCGCTTCCCTCTGTCTCTCCCTCCCTCTCTCTCTCTCTCTCTCTCTCTCTCTCTCTCTCTCTCTCTCTCTCTCTCTCTCTCTCCATTTCAGTCACCTCTGCTGGCCAGACTGCATCTACAGTAACTGACTTTGCTTATCTAATCACAAAGACCTCTATACTTAGATTGAGTGCTCTGTTGGATGTTACTGTAATGGCATCAGTGCACTTAGAGAATATTTGGGATCAGATAGGTGACTTCTGGTTGCAGGGTATTTGTTTTTGTGGCCTTTCCATTTGTTTGTTTTTTCCCATCCATGCCGGTGTGTGTGCATATGTGCTGTATCATCTAATAAGGCCGAAAACTCATCTAAATTTATATTTGGTAACAGAATGTATTTAAAATAGTGTTTGGTCTGTCTGAATCTGATAATAACAGGATATAGTGAGAAGCAGGAGATATGGGTTTTATGGGTCCAGTGCACACCTCCAAAGTTGCAGGCTATTCTTGTGATGAGTTTTCAGGGATGTAGTTTCCATTGCAATAGTATTTGGGGTACTTACTGTATGCACAATTTAGATATTTCCCTCTGTCTAATTTGTGTTCTGGTTATGTTTGGGAGTAAGGCTCAGAGACGGAGGGTAATTCTTTACAATTAACACTCTTCTCTTTACCCAACCCTCCTCCCTCCTTCTTTCTCTCCACCATCCTTCTCTTTTTTTGGCCCTGTGGCTGGTTCTCTTTCTGTCGGGCAGAACTGGCCTCTTCACCCCGGACATGGCCTTTGAGACCATTGTGAAAAGGCAGATTGGGAAGATTAAAGAGCCATGCACCAAATGTGTGGACATGGTCATTTCTGAGCTAGTCAATACGGTTAGGCAGTGTACCAAGAAGGTAAAACATAAAAGTAAACAGTGGATAGCACTTCTTTTTTTATTATTTTCAACCCTCATCTGCAAAGTCCCTCTGATGTTCACTCCCTTTTACTGTAACCACCTGGCTCTCTCCAGCCCTCGTTGTGTTTTTGGACAGCGAGGGGACACCTGGAGTGGCAGGGTGGGCTGCGGTAAACTGTACCTGCCTACCTGCCTACTGTACTGCTTAGGACAAGTTTTGCTGGACAGGCTGGCCGTGGTAGAAGAAAACCAATGGAGGCTTAGTGGTCATCAAAATATGGTTGCCTATAAAGGATTAAATGTCAGAGCAGTCTCAGCTCAGAACTTGACTTTAAGACTTTGATTAGCACATTTGTGATGACTTATTGTAATCCCTTACATTTTGAAAAACAATAATTAAAGAGTAGCCTCAGTAAGGCTGCACAGTAATGTGGATGGTTTTGAGCTGCATCCCAATTCCACATTATGTACTAACATGTACACTAAATGTTGTCATAGTATACTGTTTGCAGTTAGAAGACAAGAAATCAGTGTGCTTAACTCATTTTACTAACAGGAAATTATGCAATATGTACACTGACATACATTAAACATGTACATTACTTTTGAATACTACTGCCATTTCAATTTACTGTAAACTAGCTAAATGTTTTTCCTATAGAGATTCCGAAGCCCTGAAATATATTCTTCATATTGTGCACTTGTGTGCACAAGATATTATTTTGTTTGGACAACATATTATCTTACTGTTGTTATCTAATATGTTGAGTGCACAGCTGAGAACTGGTATTTAGTGTGGAAATGGGACACAGCTTAAGTTTTCTTTGAACCTCCTGTCCCTCTTGAGGCAGTCTCTGTGCAAGCTTTGTTATAAAGAAAAGATTATCACCACTTTGGAGAGATTTAAAATTTGATTTTAGTACATTTACTTGAGTAGTTTTCAAGTCAAGGAGTTCGCTACAACATTGACTAAGAAAATCTTTCAACCTTTGCTTGCATACAAATGTATACACATGTTTATCATCATCTGTCAACCATTTAGAATACCTGGCAGCCATGTTGGATGACCTCAGCAGTGTCCATACTTTCTTGTGTGTGAGGCTGCAGCCGTGCACCTGCAGTAGACAAGAGCCATGTAAACTGTATTTTAACGGCTCTTCAACAGGCCTCGGGGGTCGCACTCTCAGCTACAGACGCTTGTGAGTGTGGCCAAAAGAAAAAGCAGTAGTCTTTATCCAAATTGATCCACTGTGACCAAACAATTTCAACAGCGATTGGACTGCAACAACCTGGAGGCCTTGGGATAATAAATGTTACGATTACGCTCCCGCTGGAAGTCAGGAAAAGGAGGCACGGGTGGAGAAAGGGTCAACACCAGAAGGGATCAGGGCGTTTTGCCTGAATGTTGGGGTGCACAGCTGCGGTCTCGTAGTGCGTCGCTTGGAGTTTTTGGCTGGTGGAATTGTGCAGGCTGAAAGCTCTCTCTTTTTCCTCCTCTTTCTCTCATCTTTTCTCCAGCGAGACTCCAGCACTGTCCTGTTGTAGAATGGCGGCTTCAGGGGAAACTAAATGTCTCACTTGCATTTTCTTCCCCCCCCCACACACACACACCTCCACACCTCTCCTTGTCTTTTCTATCTCCGCTCTGTTGTTTCTTCTGTTCCATCTCTTCTTCTTACAACTCTTCATTTTGTGCTTTTACCTCTCCTCTTTCTCCACCTTTTGTTGTCGTCTTTCTTTTTTGTTTTTTTCACTCCTCTTTCACTTGCCCCCTGCATATCCCCACAGGACGGGGCTGTTCACCCCTGACCTGGCCTTTGAGGCCATAGTGAAAAAGCAGATCCAAAAGCTGAAGGAGCCAACACTGAAGTGTATAGATATGGTAGTGAGTGAACTCACCTCCACCATACGAAAGTGTAGTCAAAAGGTAAAATGCCAAAGAGAATAAAGCCACTTTTACAATCTCTGTTAATTGCACAGGGAGGGGTAGACCGATGGCTGGGCATTCAAGTATTGATATCAGGAAAAGTATGAGAGAAAGAACAGGCCTGAACTGATTTCTTATAATATTCTTTAAGTATTTTAAAGAGTGCCATTTAGACAGATATAATGAAATAAAAATCTCCTTATAGTTGTGAAAATGAACAAGACTTCTCTACTACGTTGATGTGGAACTTAATGTGCTGTGTTTAACATCAAAATGTAAATTACCATCTAAGCATACTAAGACAGACAATTGATTGTTTGCATATAGATTTAATATAACCATGAGCAGCAACACTTAAAAATAGTGCTAAATAAGCTAACGTTTGCTAAAGACTGCCCTTAAAAACAATAAGTAATACATAATGTAATTTATATATCCCTCATAGATACTACATCACAAATCTACAGCTAAGCTAGTGGTTCTGTAAGGCTGTACTTGAGCTTGTAACGTCAGCATGCTAACATGCTCACAATGATTTTTTACCAGGTATAATTACCATATTCACCATCTTAGTATAGAGCATTAGCATGCTAAAATTTGCTAATTATCACTAAACAGAAAGTACAGCCGAGACTGATAGGATGCAGGTATGTGGTCATAAACCAAAGCCTTTAATTGGACAAAGGCAGGTCTAACATTTACAGATAAAGCAAATACACTAGATCTTTCCTCATGTCACTTCAGCCAGCAGATATCGGTCTATCCTTCAGATCGTAACCATATAGTCTGCATTTTAATTCAACTTTCTTTGTCATTTGTCTTCTGTCTATTATTGGCCTCATATTCACAATTTAACAAATTGTTGCCTCTCAACCTGCATGTCAGACAATTTTCTTTTGTATTTGACTTCATGATATTTAAAACTCCTTTGATTTAAGTTGGTTAAAATCACAATTTTTTTTCTGTTTTTGTCAGAATGATTTAATATAGTGGAATTGACGTATCTCGAGTGTCTTTTCTCTCTTATTTCTCTTTCGTCCTCTCCATCCTGTCGTCCTCTTACACTTTGAACCAGCTGCTTACTCGCAAAGCAAATGACCAAAAGACAGCGTGACCTCCTTTGGATTTCTCTTCTCTGTCACACTTTTATCTTGATTTCACTTTCAGAGACATACTGTATTTAAAGATACTGTATTATAATATACAGTGGTTGGGAAAATCCACAAAGGGGTCAGTTTGAAGTCTTCCTCCATCACCCTCTCTCCCATCCCTCCCTCCCTCCCTGCTCCTTTGCATTGCATGCCAGTCTGAATCACTGTGAGTGCCTCTGCCTGCTGCCTTGTTGTTGTAAAACAAACAAACATTTCTTTCTCAGTTTTGTGTTTCTGTGTCAGTTTTAAGACACTGAACACTTCTTCAGATTTTGACAGCCTTTGTCTGTCTTCAAGTTACAATGCACCTTTCCAGTAGCTCAAATTGTGTTGCTTTCAGTTGCTTGGACATTGAGGTTAACCAAACCAGATTAGTATGTTAGATTAGTATGTCTCCAGTGGTAGTTTCAATCTGACTTCATAAATATGCACCACGTAAATTGCATACAGTATGATGGATACTTGCTATAATGCTAAAAGACTGAGGCTAAAAGCTACAGCTCCCCGGTAAATAAGTCAACATCTTCACCCCTCATTGGTGAGTAGCTACTTAGCCGTTTACAACGTTTGCAGCTGACATTAGAGCAGACTAGGTCTGCAACTAACGATTCTTTTCATTGTCAATTAATCAATTAGTTGTTTGGTCGGTTATTTTCTCGATTAATCGATTAGTTGTTTGGTCTATAAATTGTCAGAAAAGTATGAGAAATGTTGATCAGTGTTTCCCAAAGTGCAAGATGACGTCCTAAAATGTCCTAAAATAGAGTTATTGCCCTTACTGCAGCCCCATGCACACTGTTTCAACACCTGCTGCACCTATACTGTTATTCCAAATTAGAAATTTGCGTGGACACCCATTGCCTTAAACCGTCTAAGTTCATTAGTAAACATAAATGATTTTTTATTGGAGTCATGTTGTCTAAAATAAGCATGTTGAGTTAAGGCTTTAGTGCGTAACTTTTTTATATTAATGAATGTCCGTTACATTCAAGCCATTGCCAAATGAGTTGATACAAAGCTAATTAAGATGATCAGCTCCACACAACTCTCTGTATTTCTCAGTATGGCTATGTTCAAAAACTGGCGCAGAAAATCAAGTGAAAATAATGACCTCTTCTGAAGAGTCCATCATGTCTTTTTAATCCTCCGTGTTCTACTTGGCTAGACTGGGTAAACCCAGCCCGATCTGCCAGTGATTTGATTTCGCCCTGCTTGGTCTGGTGATAGCCAGACTACTACTTGGCTACAAGCAACTGCGTGGAGGAGGGGTGGGGATGGTGCGCAATCACTGAAGGCTTGTATCATGTGGATGCGCCGACAGTTTTGTTGTCATTACTTAGAATTCCTCATGGGGGAGACAGAAACTACGCACTATAGCTTTAAACATGCAAAAAACATAACAATATTAAACATTAGGCTACTGATCAATACTAAAGAAATAATTAGTTCATATAAATAGTTTGTTTTCATTCATAACAGTATAACTTCAAGAACAATGCATTCTATACATATGTTCCAATGAACAGTAAGGAAATCAATACATAATAATTTTCCAATGTATTGATCTGTGAGGAAACATTCTCACAGGAAACTGTCATTTTCAATCTGCATATGGTCCAATGAAGCCTGTCTCTCACTGCCCAGACCCATCTGTCCCCAGCCGGGTCTCGGTCATGGTGCAACAATAAATGTAGATAAACATGAACACTATATCAACCATACAAAAGTACAACCCAGATAACATAAATGCACACCCAAAACATTACCAGAACATTATAAAAACACACTTTAACTAGGACAGAAACCATTCAAAACATATATTTTCCACATGAGCCTTTGCATCGCTTCAGCACAGGACAGTTTAAATGACCCATACAGAAACTTAACATCCTTAGTTATCGCTGCTTAATATGATCTGTGCACTGCATACTTAAGCTGATTATTACAAACAACTAATATGATGTAGTAATGTATATGGTTTTTAACAAAACATGAAAGAATAATTAGTGACCACTAAAAAGTTTAATTACAACTAAATCTGGGTTTACAGTGTAGTTATAGTTGCTAAGCTATGATTGGACAATTGCTGTTTGATTCTGATTCAATTTTGAATATTTCCAGCACAAGAACAATCAAGAACAATGTGTTTTAACGTCTTAACAGTATACCATTATTATAACGCATCTATTCATTATGGATGTTGTTTGCTTTGTAATTGGACCGAACCCAGGATGAAGTAAATCCACTTGAGAACCAGAAAGATACTGATATCCACTCACTCTCCAAAACCATCTGGCAGACATGAAAGATGCATTGTAACTTGCAAGAAAACAGCTTATATTTGTCTTTCTTGTGCAGTGATTTTGGTTTAGATTTTTCTTTTTTCCCCACACTTCTCCAAAATGTGTTTGTGTCACATTGGAGGCCCACCAATGTCCGCGTTCGTGGGTTTGCAATGAGCTCATGGAAAAACAGACCCACAGTGTGCTGGGAAAAGGAACCTTCTCTGCCAGAAACATTGTTTATTCTGTGTTTGTGTGGTAATATCACAGACTTTGCACTATTCTTCTGCATTTGTTCCATATTGGCAACAAAGATCGGTTTGCACATAAAATCCACTCTTAACTCAAATCCGCCCATTGATCAGGGTGTGCAGAGACTAGAACTGAGTCTGGGATAAACTCTCATAACATGTTTAATGATGTTTCTGTAACATTTTTTGTTGTACAGTATTGGTGGAACTGTGTGTTGTGGTTCAGTGAGATGAGAAATGTAGCGATTTACTGAAGCTTGTATTTAGATTGGTGACAGTTGGCGTGTGTGTTTTTGCTACCTACCCACTGTGCTCTGTGCTCACAGCTGGCTCAGTATCCCATGTTGAGAGAGGAGATGGAGAGAATCGTCACCCAGCACATCAGGGACAGAGAAAGCCGTGCTAAGAACCAGGTAACACACACACAAGAAACCAACTACAAACACAGTAAGAGAAATGCGTGGTTTATGGTTGTGCAGAGGTTGATTTGTATAGAATAAACATGAACTTAAATTGTTGTATTGATTTTTACAAAGGTGTACTTTCCAGCGTATTCTGTTATTTTGTAACATCTTTGGAAACATTATATTTAATGATCTCAGTAACTTCTGATTGTTTAGAAAGAATGCCGTTTAAACATACTGCACTAGCTTCCACTGGGATTGTTTACTTTTTGACAAACTTAGGCCATCAGAATAGTTTGAAAGATGAATGAATTTTTCACACATAGTGGCATAAAATACTGAAAATTCAAAAGGAATTTTCTGAGGAGGATCTCTAAAATATTATCAATAAATGGGCATTATCGATAAGCGCTTTCTCTCTCTCTCTGTTCAGGTGTTGCTGTTGATAGACATTGAGTTATCCTATATGAACACCAACCATGAGGACTTCATTGGATTTGCCAAGTGAGTTTCTGTTTTTTTTCTTACTCTCCATTATAGAATATGAAGATTTATAGTCACTGATGTGTTCAGTGCTTAGATTTACCAGTTCATGTACAGTTTAAGGCCAAAATCCAGCATCTTCTGATGTGTTTTGTTATGCAGCGCTCAGCAGAGGCTCAACCAAATGAACAAGAAGAAAGCAGCTGGCAACCAGGTATTTTGATCACACTAAACATACTCTCATGTCCAGTATAAACTGACACTTTTATGTGACAGGTTATACTACATGTTACAGGTTATAGTACAGCACAGCTACAGGAACATGATTCCAGACTGAACTACTGTAGTGTGTTTCATCTGCTGGCGAGCAACACAACATCTGAACTCCATACAGTCTTTCCCTAAGGCTTTATTCTGTTAGCACTCAGCTCTGTTTTGCCCATGCTAAATGTAGCACAGCTATACAGTATCTTGTTACCCTGGGCAACAGTCCATATCTTACACAATGCAGCCCTGTACAGCTCTTGTACATGTGACACACTAATGGGCAGCAGTTGTTGAATCTTGAAACAAATTGTCCTTTTGGTGAAAGTCACGGTGATGTCGGTACAAACCGAGGTCTGTTGCAAAATATCATACTTATAGTAACAACAATCATTATATTAATATCAAATAGAACGCACTGAAATACTTTTGTAAAGGTTAAACAGTCCTATAAAAATCACGGAAAATGGTTTGAAATGTTAAATCTCCATCTGGACCTTGAACTGCATCAAAATACACATAGTAACAGTCAATTATGCTATACATGCTGTTCATGTTCATGTAAATGCAGGAGTTCATGTGAAAAAAAGATTAAAAGTGCGTGCTAAATAACAGACAAATCAACGACTATACATTTAATGTAAAATAAACAGATTTTGCATGAATATTATATATATACAGTACATTCTATATTTCGCCCTCTGGAAAGATGTAAATCTTCTATTTTTCCAACATTTTATTCTTTAATCCTATTCTCTTCAGCGCTTGTTTTTTTACGCCTATCATTTTGTTGTTGCTTGTTACTTTTGAGTGATTTCTCTTTTTGCTGTGTCTCGTCCTTTTTGTCCTCTCTTTGGCTTTTCTGCTTCAGGATGAGATCATGGTGAGTAGTGTGTGTGTGTGTGTGTGTGTGTGTGTGTGTGTGTGTGTGTGTGTGTGTGTGTGTGTGTGTGTGTGTGTGTGTGTGTGTGTGTGTGTGTGTGTGTGCGTGTGTGTGTGCGTGTGCGTGTGCGTGCGTGCGTGTTATTTGTGTCAATCTGTGCATGTCTGCAGGTAGGCTTTCATGCGTCTGTGCTCATGTTTTTATGCTCTGCATATGTCAGGATACATGTATCTATATGTGTTTACACTTGTGTTTTTTATGTGTGTAAGTTGATTGTAAATTTCATGAGTGTTTGTGTATGAAATTGGTTTCATATTTACTACCAGTAGACAGGCAGGTGGCTGTGGTGGGGGATGCTTGGCTGCTGTCCTTTCCTCTCTTTTTCAGCTGTGTCCACCCTGCAGGCACACACACTTACATTTATACACACACTTACACTACAGAATGACACATGTACTGTAAAATGCTATCCTACGCGGCATCTTTCAGGCTTGTTGAAAGGCTCAGTTTGGAGATGCTTTTTGTGACTCCAACACTGAGGCCAGCACCCCCAGCAGTACTTTGAACTAGATAAAGAGAAACTCACTTGTGTTCTTGAAGTACAAAGAGAAGGAGAGTGAAGACCAAAGACATTTTCTTTTCTGGTAGACAATTATCAAACATTTCTATTTACATGTCACTGGACTTCCTTTCCCTATCCCCCTCTTTTATTCCCTGCCTCTCCCCAATTCATCCAAAGTAAAAGAAGTCCAGGGGGAATGAAGACCTGCAGTGTGCTAGACATATGTCACCTCCATAATTGTCAGTTGCAATAACAACCACCCAGATAGGGGTCAAAGGTTAGGGGCACATAATAAACAAAGTGGTGATCTTCACTTCCTGTTTATAGATGGATGTAGTGGGCCCTGCAGCTTCTGTTCTCCTGATTTACCACCGCCCATACTAAATACTGTAGGACCACTTAAAACCCCAATTTATGGACTTATCATCAAATATGCTTCTTATTTAATCCTCAAATCCTGCTTGATCATCAGTGGGTTCATGATAATAGTCACCCAAGTTTTGTTCAAACCCTCAGAAGTTTATCATAAATTGTAGTCCAGATCTGAAACTCTCTAAAGGTACTATACATATGCTAAATCACAGGGGAATATGTAAAGATGATGCACAGGAGTACAGATGTGCAGGCATGCATTGAGAGGCATTTCTCCATTGAATCATTTAATGTAGTTGTTTTTGTTTTTAGGAAGTTTTTCTTTACCAAAATTGAGGGTCTAAGGATAGAGAGTGCCCTCCGTTATTTTGGGATGTCGATTAAAAGATGCCAGCATACACATGTTGTCTGTTCAAATAGATTTAAGGTTTGGAGTCAGTGAGTAGGCATTACTGTTTTTATCATTTTATTTATAAAAAACTGTACCTTTTATTTAATGACTTTACTCTAAGTCTATTAAGTCTAATCTTAAATGAAATGTCAAATATAGAATATATATGTGACGTCATACAGTGTGGAAATTCTTTTTCTAACTTAGAAGCTAGTTGAGAGGAAATTAAACATAAGAGGAAATTAAACATGAGAGGAAATTAAAGGATTGGATTTTAATCAGTTCAGCCTTTCACTTCAGTTCAGAAGTTTGATCACTCCACCAC